>NC_047119.1:33986696-34286696 GCF_902500255.1 Thalassophryne amazonica
GGAGTGCATGAGCAGTTCTTGGAGAAATGTTCAGTGTTCATGAGGTGGGTGTCAGGAGTAAAGCTGCCTTGACACTTGCATGACTTTGATCCGTGCACTTGCACGCACTCTGCTGTGCAGGAGAGCAAACTCTTCGCAAACTGTTGTAAACTGTGCGCAGCTTCGTGCAAGTGCGCAAGGAAAATTTTGAAATGTTCAAAATCTGTCATGCATTAATTATGTGAACTTCACGTGAACATTGCACAAATAATTAAAAAACACTGCGTGTGAGTGTGAGTGACTGTGTCAATGCAGCGCATCACAGCGCAACCTATCTGATCGATTATAGCAAGATGTTAAATCTATCATAAACATATTTTTAAGAAGGAATGAACATGCAACTGTTCTACTAAGCTATTGTTGGAGCGGACCTTTTACTACTGTATCACACAACTGTAAACCCAAAACATCAACATGAAATTGTTTAACAGTTTACCTCGGTCACACCCCGCACATCCATTGATGAGAGAGGGAAAGATGACCAGGACTCAGTCCAGTTCTCAGATTGACCTCACCTTTAATACAGAGAATAAGCCAAAGTAACAATAACAGAGAGTCTCTCTGTGAATTTTCAGACCTTTTGTCTGACTTAGTGCTTAGCTCAGATAAGATAATTATAGTGGGCGATTTTAACATCCACACAGATGCTGACAATGACAGCCTCAACACTGTATTTAATCTATTATTAGACTCAATTGGCTTTGCTCAAAATGTAAATGAGTCCACCCACCACTTTAATCATATCTTAGATCTTGTTCTGACTTATGGTATGGAAATTGAAGACTTAACAGTATTCCCTGAAAACTCCCTTCTGTCTGATCATTTCTTAATAACATTTACATTTACTCTGATGGACTACCCAGCAGTGGGGAATAAGTTTCATTACACTAGAAGTCTTTTAGAAAGCGCTGTAACTAGGTTTAAGGATATGATTCCTTCTTTATGTTCTCTAATGCCATATACCAACACAGTGCAGAGTAGCTACCTAAACTCTGTAAGTGAGATAGAGTATCTCGTCAATAGTTTTACATCCTCATTGAAGACAACTTTGGATGCTGTAGAGTCTGTTGCTCTATAAAAAAGCCCTCCGTAAAGCTAGGACATCTTACTACTCATCACTAATTGAAGAAAATAAGAACAACCCCAGGTTTCTTTTCAGCACTGTAGCCAGGCTGACAAAGAGTCAGAGCTCTATTGAGCCGAGTATTCCTTTAACTTTAACTAGTAATGACTCTTTCTCTCCGATTGTTCTGTCTGAGTTATTTTCATTAGTTACTTCCTCCAAACCATCAACATGTCTATTAGACCCCATTCCTACCAGGCTGCTCAAGGAAACCCTACCATTAATTAATGCTTTGATCTTAAATATGATCAATCTATCTTTATTAGTTGGCTATGTACCACAAGCTTTTAAGGTGGCAGTAATTAAACCATTACTTAAAAAGCCATCACTTGACCCAGCTATCTTAGCTAATTATAGGCCAATCTCCAACCTTCCTTTTCTCTCAAAAATTCTTGAAAGGGTAGTTGTAAAACAGCTAACTGATCATCTGCAGAGGAATGGTCTATTTGAAGAGTTTCAGTCAGGTTTTAGAATTCATCATAGTACAGAAACAGCATTAGTGAAGGTTACAAATGATCTTCTTATGGCCTCAGACAGTGGACTCATCTCTGTGCTTGTTCTGTTAGACCTCAGTGCTGCTTTTGATACTGTTGACCATAAAATTTTATTACAGAGATTAGAGCATGCCATAGGTATTAAAGGCACTGCGCTGCGGTGGTTTGAATCATATTTATCTAATAGATTACAATTTGTTCATGTAAATGGGGAATCTTCTTCACAGACTAAGGTTAATTATGGAGTTCCACAAGGTTCTGTGCTAGCACCAATTTTATTCACTTTATACATGTTTCCCTTAGGCAGTATTATTAGACGGCATTGCTTAAATTTTCATTGTTATGCAGATGATACCCAGCTTTATCTACCCATGAAGCCAGAGGACACACACCAATTAGCTAAACTGCAGGATTGTCTTACAGACATAAAGACATGGATGACCTCTAATTTCCTGCTTTTAAACTCAGATAAACTGAAGTTATTGTACTTGACCCCACAAATCTTAGAAACATGGTTTCTAACCAGATCCTTACTCTGGATGGCATTACCCTGACCTCTAGTAATACTGTGAGAAATCTTGGAGTCATTTTTGATCAGGATATGTCATTCAATGCGCATATTAAACAAATATGTAGGACTGCTTTTTTGCATTTGCGCAATATCTCTAAAATTAGAAAGGTCTTGTCTCAGAGTGATGCTGAAAAACTAATTCATGCATTTATTTCCTCTAGGCTGGACTATTGTAATTCATTATTATCAGGTTGTCCTAAAAGTTCCCTGAAAAGCCTTCAGTTAATTCAAAATGCTGCAGCTAGAGTACTAACGGGGACTAGAAGGAGAGAGCATATCTCACCCACATTGGCCTCTCTTCATTGGCTTCCTGTTAATTCTAGAAATGAATTTAAAATTCTTCTTCTTACTTATAACGTTTTGAATAATCAGGTCCCATCTTATCTTAGGGACCTCATAGTACCCTATCACCCCAATAGAGCGCTTCACTCTCAGACTGCAGGCTTACTTGTAGTTCCTAGGGTTTGTAAGAGTAGAATGGGAGGCAGAGCCTTCAGCTTTCAGGCTCCTCTCCTGTGGAACCAGCTCCCAATTCAGATCAGGGAGACAGACACCCTCTCTACTTTTAAGATTAGGCTTAAAACTTTCCTTTTTGCTAAAGCTTATAGTTAGGGCTGGATCAGGTGACCCTGAACCATCCCTTAGTTATGCTGCTATAGACTTAGACTGCTGGGGGGTTCCCATGATGCACTGAGTGTTTCTTTCTCTTTTTGCTCTGCATACACCACTCTGCATTTAATCATTAGTGATTGATCTCTGCTCCCCTCCACAGCATGTCTTTTTCCTGATTCTCTCCCCTCAGCCCCAACCAGTCCCAGCAGAAGACTGCCCCTCCCTGAGCCTGGTTCTGCTGGAGGTTTCTTCCTGTTAAAAGGGAGTTTTTCCTTCCCACTGTCGCCAAGTGCTTGCTCACAGGGGGTCGTTTTGACCGTTGGGGTTTTACATAATTATTGTATGGCCTTGCCTTACAATATAAAGCGCCTTGGGGCAACTGTTTGTTGTGATTTGGCGCTATATAAATAAAATTGATTGATTGATTGATTATTTTCGAGGACTTTATCCATCTGCTCAACACATTTCATCAACATCCTCTCACAAAGGTTTGAGTCAAATGAGGCGCCTTGCGGCAACTGTTTGTTGTGATTTGGCGCTATATAAATAAAATTGATTTGATTTGATTTTGATTTATTGTCCAGGTGTGTAAGGGCTGGGTGAAGGGCAGTGGCGACGGCATCCTTGGTTGAGTGAATGGACAGATATGCGAACTGGAAGGGGTCCAGGGAGGGTGGAGTGCAAACTTTATGTACACTTCATGAGGATGGGAGTGAGTGCAACTGGACGGTAGTCACTGAAGTCGGAAGGTGAGGACTTCTTTGGAACCGGGATGATGGTGGTGACCTTGAAGTATGTGGGGACAACTGCCTGATCAGTGAGATGTTGAAGATGTCTGTGAAGACATCTGCTAGTTCTCCCGTGCAGTCCCTCAGAACACTGCCAGGTATGTTGTCAGGACCAGAGGCTTTGCCAACGTTGATCCTGCTGAGTGTTCTTCTAACACTGTCTGTAGATAGTATACCTGTTCGTCTTGATGGGGGGGGGAGTGCCTCAAAACAAGCAAAGAACCTGTTCAGCTCATTCAGCAGAGAGGTGGATCTGTCACAGGTCTGCTGTGGGGGCCTGTAGTCTGTGATTGTCTGTAGCCCTCACCACAGGTTGCGCGAATCTCTGCTGTCACTAAAGCAGTGGGCTGTCCTCCTGGAGTACTGCCTCTTAGCCTCTCTGATGCTATGTGGCCCTTTTTGTCCTCAGGCCAACCTGGTCTCCTGCTTTGAAGGAAGTGTTCCGAGCCTTCAGAAGCCTGTAGACCTCTCCTGTCAGCCATGGCTTCTGATTGGCTTGAACAGTGATGGTCTTGAGGGCTGTTAGTTATCAGTGCATTTGGTGATGAAGGCAGTGACAGAATCAGTGTACTCCTGGAGGTTGATGGTGGAGTTTTGGGAGGCAGCTTGCTTGAACATGTCCCAGTCTGTGGTGTTAAACCAGTCCTGAAGAGCCTCTACAGACCCCTCTGGTCACACTCGTACCTCTTTCCGAACCGGTTTGGCGACTTTAACCACTGGTCTGTATGCTGGTATTAGCATGACAGTGATGTGTTCTGAAGCACCAAGGTGGGAGAGGGGAAAAGCCTAGTAAGCTCCCCTGGAAAGTCTATGTATTGTTGTAGTTTGAGAAACCCAGTCTTGGGGTTTACGTGGTTAAAGTCCCTGGCCAAGATAAGGACAGCATGTGGGTGGGTTGTGTAAGTTGCCCATGCCATGGTGGGCACTAACACACCCCCATACCATCACAGATGCTGGCTTTTGAACTTTGCGCTGGTAACAATCTGGATAGTCTTGTTCCTCTTTTGTCCAGAGGACACGACATCCATGATTTCCAAAAATAATTTGAAATGTGGACTCATCAGACCATAGCACACTTTTCCACTTTGCGTCTGTCCATTTCAAATGAGATCGGGCCCAGAGAAGTTGGCGGGGTTTCTGGATGTTGTTGATGTATGGCTTTTGCTTTGTATGGTAGAGTTTTAACTTGCACTTGTAGATGTAGCGACGAACTGTGTTAAATGACAATGGTTTTCTGAAGTGTTCCTGAGCCCATGCGGTAAGATCCTTTGCATAATGATGTTGGTTTTTAATGCAATGCCGCCTGAGGGATCGAAGGTCACAGGCATTCAGTGTTGGTTTTCAGCCTTGCCGCTTATGTGCAGAAAGTTCTCCAGATTCTCTGAATCTTCTGATTATATTATGGACTGTAGATGATGGAATACCTAAATTCTTTGCAATTAAACGTTGAGAAATATTGTTCTTAAATTGTTGGACTATTTTTTTCATGCAGTTGTTCACAAAATGGTGATCCTCACACCATCTTTGCTTGTGAATGGCTGAGCCTTTTGGGGATGCTCCTTTTATATCCAATCATGACACTCACCTGTTTCCAATTAACCTGTTCACCTGTGGAATGTTCCAAACAGGTGTTCTTATTTATCAACTTTACCAGTCTTTTGTTGCCACTGTCCCAGCTTTTTTGAAACATGTTGCAGGCATCCATTTCAAAATGAGCAAATATTTGCACAAAAACAATAAAGTTTATCAGTTTGAACATTAAATATCTTGTCTTTGTGGTGTATTCAGTTGAATATAGGTTGAAAAGGATTTGCAAATCATTGTATTCTGTTTTTATTTACATTTTACACAACGTCCCAACTTCATTGGAATTGGGGTTGTATGTCGGCCAGCAAAATGGATGGGCTGGCTGGCTTTTGAGGGCTAACCGCTAGCCTGGCTCAGATACCTTGGCGTTGCCCCTTTTCTGTTTCGTCTCATGCTGCTTGTGGCGCCTCCACTTTGGAGTGGGGGTCAGGGCTGGTCCCGGCCTCTGGAACAGACCACAGACTCGTAGCACTTCCTCGTACTCTGGGTTTGGGTTAACAGATGTGTTTCTGCCCGTGTTGAGCAGAAACCCACGGCTCTATGTTTGTCTCAGAGATGTGGAACAAAACACAACGGAGATGAGGGCGAAGACTAAGAAAAACAAAAACACTGCAATTTATACGAAAACACTGTATTGTAGGGAGAGAGAGAAGCCGCAGTGTGCCGCCATATGCTTTGCTCACATGGAAATTAACAATTGTCATTCAAAATCCAGTTTTCAGGATAAATTAATCAATTTATCCAACAGATCTGATCTTATAACTTATAGAATGTACAGATTTTGTGGCCATTTAAATTTAACATTTAACCCCATTTAATGTATATTTTACATTATATCTTAATCAAATGTGACCCAATCACTCTCATATTTGAAAGTGAGGTGCAGACTGATACTCACTATCGCCTAAAAAAGTTTGATCCTGATCTGATCTGGATTGTGATTTTTATGGAACCTTGACAACACCACAAAAAACCCCTTCAATTCAAATGCATGAACTAAATACATACTCATAACATTTGATCACATCTAATTCAGCTTATGAAAAGTCACTTCGAACAGGACTTTGATGTTGAAAACTTTTTTCCAAGGTAGAATTTTGTGGAATTGGAAACTAGCATTGGCAGTGGTTTGTGCTGTCTGAGCGCAGTGATCTCGTTTTGTTCCTGCTTTAATCACCAAATTTGTTTGTGCTGCTGTGGAAGCCCAGAGTCCAAAATATGCAGCTGTCTCAAAATAAACATTTTTAATGCCTTACAAACAGATTGTTTACTTAAATGTAGTGCGTTAAGGGCTGGTCTTAGTAGAAGAGGGCCCTACCTTTCACTTGGCATAAAGCACAGTTGCTAGTTTGTAACTGGCACAATGTCATTTTCACACCCAGCGCCTGTGTTGGTTAATGTGTGCACCAAGGGTTGCACAATCAACCTGGTTTAACGTCAAGCTCAGAATGTTTCTACTAGCTATATGGCGCAGTATTCAGAGATTACTACGTTTGGTCAGGTATTTCGAAGGTGGTGCTTCAGGCATGAGGCGTTCAATGGCTTCATGATGTTATGGTGCATAAACGTTTCTCCAGTAAATATTATCGTACTTTAAAAGTTTTGTGTCCCATCGGAACAGCAATGCACCAAGATCCTAATGGTAAATCTGACATTCTGATTGGTTTAATTCATATTATGCACCAAAAGCACTTCCAGGATTAATTGACTAATTACAAACCCGTTGCACCCCTCATTAAGCGACGTGTGAATAGCAAAGTAGAACTGGACACAGTCCCAAATGCACCTGTGCCATATAAACTGTCACGAGAGGGCCCAGAGCATCCTGGCATCACTACCACATCAGCAATTATGACACATTACCACAATTATTGACAAATGTTCGGGATCAGTTCTGCACTGTAACAGTGACACCTGTTGACTGATGTATGTTTTTTTCAGAGGTGCAGTTTGGTAGTCTCATTTTTTAAGGTCTAGTGGTTAAAGCAGCAGGATCAAAGTTGTTCCCAGTATGCAGTTGAGTATCTGGCATAGCAGCATGCTGACATGAATGGGTGAATGTGAGGCATCACTGTGAAGCACCTTGAGCTTCTGATTTTTTTTTTTTTTCTGAGCTTCTGATTATGCATTCTTCTTACACAGCCACAATTGTACTATTTTTCAGTTAAATGGATTCACTTTCCGTCCCCTAATAAATCACACGTCCGCTAGATGGCGCCAGCATCTCACTTTTTATGCAGACTTGTGTACGTGAAATGATGCTGGTAATCAAAATGAACTGATTTATGTGGATATGAAAAATGAGATAAGTCATCTGGATCTGGCAGATTTGCAAAGTGCCATCATGTTTTAAATCTCTTCATAGTTTTACATGTTAAGTTTGGTGATGATGAGTTAAGTCCTCATTAGGATTTCTCACTCGATGCATTGTTTTTTGCAGGACTGTTTTCTTGTTATCAGGTATTGTTGAGACACAACAATATTCTGATCTGGATAATGATGCAAACAAAAGACACGCTCAGGATTTTGTTTTCAGTTAAAGATCATTTTCAAATAGTGCTTCTCTGCCTCATCCATTGAATTGAAGAACAAGTATTAATGCCTGAAACTCAACTCCCAACTTAGACAACAGAATGCATCTCAACCAGTGCACGTGCACACACAGACACACACACACACACTGAGTTAACCCCTGAAAAGCATAGCTCCCCCACTTCCTCCTGCAACCTTAACCTCCTGCACCAGAGAAGCGGTTTCATCATTTTGTAATTAATATTCTAGGAACAGGGAAGCATCAGGAAGCAATTATTCAATAATGTATTGATGTGAATGCACACACACACACACACACACACACACACACACACACACACACACACACACACACACACACACACACACACACACACACACACACACACAAATATATCATGATGATCAACTGTTCCTTGTTCAAGATCAGGTTACGCGTGTACATTCAACCCAACACAAGTGGTTGAAGTCTGGATGTGCTGGATGGAAAGTTAAATCTTATAATAAAAATATTCACAGTAAAACTTATTTTTATAGTATCTTTTCAAAAACATTAGGACAGTATCCTCTGTACTTGGTGTCTTCTTTCACAAGACGGCTGCTGCAATTAAGCCTGAAAATAAAACAGCCACAGAGATCACGCATGATCATTTCATTTATTGGCAATAAACTTTTATAAAGGAAATTAAAGTAGGTTATTAAGTGCGAAGGAGGATCTTCCAGTTCCACCGGGCGAGATTCTCATGCTGGGGTTTGCAAGTTATAGTTCAGCTAGTTCAAGTGGAAACAACCCACCCCAGCTGTCTGTGATTCCTGACCAGCTTTTCTCTATTCTGTTGATGATTTAGAAGCAGAGCCATAATAATAATAATAATAATAACTGATTTTATTCCTTTATTTTTACACAAAGTCATGGTACTTTGTATCTTTATGGCCAAGTTTTCCATTTCAGGTTTGAGGTAACATATTCACAAAGTTCTGTCAAAGCTGGGTCATTATTAACTGTCATATTTCATCATGACTAAAAGTATTTTAAAAAATATGATCAAATATTCTTATATAGCACCTTTATCCAAATCTGTTTTTTTCTTTTCTGGTCTTTCAGCTGCCCTTTGGGGGTCACCAAGAAGAATCTTTTACAGATTTGCAATGTTTCAGGTTTTTTACGCTGGATGTCCTTCACAGTGCAATTTCAGCTCTACGTGGAGAAACATGTTCCCTCCTTCCGGTATTCCAAAGCGGTCTCCCAGTCCACCGCTAATCAGGACTTTCCTGACATCCGGCGGGATCAGGTGTGTTCAGAGCCGTATGGCTGCAGATCTGCTCCAAAATTTAACTGTTTAAATTTTTTAAAAGGAGTCCTACACAGGCCCTGAGGACCACAGAGTCTGTCATTACCCCAGAGACCTTTAAAACAAACAAATAAACAATCCAGACCAAAAATCTTCACAAAATCTGGTGATTAATTAGTAAATTGACCCCATCTTGCAATGCTACACATCTCACACGATTAACCAATCAGATTTGCAGAAAAAATGTAATTGGATTAGAATTACGGATTTGTGGGGTTTTGAGGTTCCCTAATATTGCTGGTTTTTTTTCTTTGTTTAATTATATGAACTCACACTTTGCTTTTAATGTAGCTGCAAAATAATAACAGCACAGCCATGGGATCGAATGTGGAATCGGCCAAAACTGCCGTTTCTAGAAAACTGACTGAAGCGTCTTGAGGCAGGTTTGTTGAGATTTGGAGCTATACAAATCAAATGAATTGAATTGTATTAGTACTCTCTCATATATACAACCCCTGGCAAAAATTATGGAATCACTGGCCTCGGAGGATGTTCATTCAGTTGTTTAATTTTGTAGATAAAAAGCAGATCACAGACATGACACAAAACTAAAGTCATTTCAAATGGCAACTTTCTGGCTTTAAGAAACACTATAAGAAATCAGGAAAAAAATTGTGGCAGTCAGTAACGGTTACTTTTTTAGACCAAGCAGAGGGAAAAAAAAAACATGGAATCACTCAATTCTGAGGAAAAAATTATGGAATCATGAAAAACAAAAGAACGCTCCAACACATCACTAGTATTTTGGTGCACCACCTCTGGCTTTTATAACAGCTTACAGTCTCTGAGGCATGGACTTAATGAGTGACAAACAGTACTCTTCATCAATCTGGCTCCAACTTTCTCTGATTGCTGTTGCCAGATCAGCTTTGCAGGTTGGAGCCTTGTCATGGACCATTTTCTTCAACTTCCACCAAAGATTTTCAATTGGATTAAGATCCGGACTATTTGCAGGCCATGACATTGACCCTATGTGTCTTTTTTTGCTCTATGGCAAGATGCATTATCATCTTGAAAAATGATTTCATCATCCCCAAACATCCTTTCAATTGATAGGATAAGAAAAGTGTCCAAAATATCAACGTAAACGTGTGCATTTATTGATGATGTAATGACCCAGTGCCTTTACCTGACATGCAGCCCCATATCATCAATGACTGTGGAAATTTACATGTTCTCTTCAGGCAGTCATCTTTATAAATCTCATAGGAACGGCACCAAACAAAAGTTGCAGCATCATCACCTTGCCCAATGCGGATTCGAGATTCATCACTGAATATGACTTTCATCCAGTCATCCACAGTCCACGATTGCTTTTCCTTAGCCCATTGTAACCTTGTTTTTTTCTGTTTAGGTGTTAATGATGGCTTTTGTTTAGCTTTTCTATATGTAAATCCCATTTCCTTTAGGCGGTTTCTTACAGTTCGGTCACAGACGTTGACTCCAGTTTCCTCCCATTTGTTCCTCATTTGTTTTGTTGTGCATTTTCGATATTTGAGACATATTGCTTTAAGTTTTCTGTCTTGACGCTTTGATGTCTTCCTTGGTCTACCAGTATGTTTGCCTTTAACAACCTTCCCATGTTGTTTGTATTTGGTCCAGAGTTTAGACACAGCTGACTGTGAACAACCAACATCTTTTGCAACATTGTGTGATGATTTACCCTCTTTTAAGAGTTTGATAATCCTCTCCTTTGTTTCAATTGACATCTCTCGTGTTGGAGCCATGATTCATGTCAGTCCACTTGGTGCAACAGCTCTCCAAGGTGTGATCACTCCTTTTTAGATGCAGACTAACGAGCAGATCTGATATGATGCAGGTGTTAGTTTTGGGGATGAAAATTTACAGGGTGATTCCATAATTTATTCCTCAGAATTGAGTGATTCCATATTTTTTTCCCTCTGCTTGGTCTAAAACAGTAACCGTTACTGACTGCCACAATTATTTGTCCTGATTTCTTATAGTGTTTCTTAAAGCCAGGAAGTTGCCATTTGAAACGACTTTAGTTTTGTGTTATGTCTGTGACCTGCTTTTTTTCTACAAAATTAAACAACTGAATGAACATCCTCTGACGCCGGTGATTCCATAATTATTGCCAGAGGTTGTGTGTGTGTATATATATATATATATATATATATATATATATATATATATATATATATATATATATATATATATATATATATATATATATATAAACAAACAAACAATCAGTTCATTAGGTGATCAATATTTCTTACAAAAATCAAGCCACCCAAACCCCCCAAAAAACCCAAATACAAAATCTTGAATTATCTCAACAAGTCCAAAATTCATAGCATAACATGACCTTCCACGATGTTATAAGGGGAAACAAAATAAGTCATAGGATGAAATGCGTGACCCAACACCAGACACGACATGACAGAAGATGATATGCCACAGCGTGATATGAGAAGACTTCATATGACATGTTGCACTAAACATGCTGTGGGAAGCTATGCAATGAGAACGAGACGTGATGAAAAGAGACATCTGGATAATGTGATTTGATAACAATGCAGAGTTGCGTGGGCTTCTCTGAAGTATTTCCATATACTTTATGCAATACTAGCTCAGACAAATGAAGGATAACGCAGTTTTATCCCATTCCTCCCATGCTTTATTCACTTCTAAGTAAACAAAAACAAACAAAAAAATCACATATTTTTCAGTCATGTTAAACTTACATAAAATTGAATCAAACATGCTTCAGGTTACCTTCATGAAGTATAAAGTGTACTAAAAGTAATGTATAAAAATTTGTACCGGTGCATCCAGAAGTATTCAAAGCTCTTCAGCTTTTCTGTATTTTATGTTACAACCGTATTCCAAATTAATTTTTTCCTTAAATCTATGCCCAATACCTCATCATGACCATGTGAAAAAGTTTTTTTTTTAGATTTTTGCAAATTTATAAAAAAAACAACAAAAAACAAACAAAAAACACAAACAAAAAACTAAGAAATCGCATGTACATAAGTGTTCACAGCCTTTGCCATGAAGCTCAATTTAGCTCAGGTGTATCCTGTTTTAAAGATCCTTCTTGAGATGTTTCTGGCAGATTAATTGGAGTCCACTGGGGTAAATTCAGTTGATTGACATGATTTGGAAAAGACACACACCTGTCTACAAGTAAGGTCCCACAGTTGACAGTGCATGTCAGAGCACAAACCAAGCATGAAGTCAAAGGAATTGTCTGTAGGCCTCTGAGACAGGACTGTCTTGAGGCACAAATCGTGGGAAGGTTACAGAAACATTTCTGCTGCTTTGAAGGTCCCATGGGCACATTGGCCTCCATGGAAGAAGTTCAGATCCACTAAGACTCTTCCTAGAGCTGGCTGCCCATCTAAACTGAGCGATCAGGGGAGAAGGCCCTTAGTCAGGGAGGCAGAGGTGGGAGTAAGACACTGTCAAGTCATTCTCAAGTCGTCAATCTGCAAATCCCAAATCAAGTCTCAAGTCAGCTGTCAAACACTTGGTGGTCATTATGACTTGAGACTTGACTTGGGACTTACTGATTCATGACTTGAGAGTGACTTGATGGTGACTTAACTCCCACCTCTGCAGGGAGGTGACCAAGAACCTGGTGGTCACTGTCAGAGCTCCAGCATTCCCCGGTGGAGAGAGGAGAACCATCCAGAAGGACAACCATCTCTGCAGCAATCCACCAATCAGGCCTTTATTGTAGAGTGGTCAGACGGAAGCCACTCCTTAGTAAAAGGAACATGGCAGCCCACCTGGAGTTTGCCAAAAGGCACCTGAAGGACTCTCAGACCATTTGAAACAAAATTCTCTGGTCTGCTGAGACAAAGATTGAACTCTCTGGTGTGAATGCCAGGCATCATGTTTGGAGAAAACCAGGCACCATCCCTATAGTGAAGCATGGTGGTGGCAGCATCATGCTGTGGGGATGTTCTTCAGCGGCAGGAACTGGGAGACTAATCAGGATTGAGGGAAAGATGAATGCAGCAATGTACAGAGACATCCTGGATGAAAACCTGCTCCAGAGTTCTCTTGACCTCAGACTGGGGCGATGGTTCATCTTTCAGCAGGGCAATGGCCCTAAGTACGCAGTCAAGACATCAAAGTAGTGGTTTCAGGACAACTCTGTGAATGTCATTGAGTGGCACAGCCAGAGCCCAGACCTGAATCCGATTGAACATCTCTGGAGAGATCTCAAAGTGGCTGTGTACCAATGCTCACCATCCAACCTGATGGAGCTTGAGAGGTGCTGTGAAGAGGAATGGACAAAACTGTTCAAAGATAGGTGCACCAAGCTATTGAGGCTGTAACTGAAGAGTTCAGATGCAAAACCCAGTATCTCCAAAACCATAAATTTTTAGTTGATGCCAGCATGTACTTGGCTGTCAAGGGGACCATCAATGTGCAAAATATGAAAGAATTTGAACAAACTGTTTTCATGTTATTGATGAAAGTCTGTGCATTTCTGCATAGGGTTTCCTTTAAATCTCCATTTTTAACTGCATTTTTTGCCATTTGAAAAAAAGGACTTACTGGGTTTTGCATCTGAACTCTTCAACTGCTGCCAAAGGTGTATCAAGAAAGTATTAAACAAAGGGTGTGAATACTTACAAATTTACAACACAATTTTTTTTAAACGAATTTACAAAAAAGTTTTTTTTCATGTTGTCATTATGGGGTGTTGTGGTAGAATTTTGAAGGAAAATTATTTACTCCATTTTGGAATAAGGCTGTAACATAAAATGTGGGAAAAAGTGAAGTGCTGTGAATACTTTCGGATGCACCTTATTATAATCCAGGATCATCAGCTGCAGGCTGTGATCATGTGATGAAAGAAAATTAAATAAACAAAAATATTAAAAAAACAATAGGGAAAAAAATAGGCAGACAGTCTTATTCTAACCTAGTTTCTTAAAGCTACATGCAAAATGCATGTTACGCTTGCACGTGGAAATTCATAGGTGCAGATCATTCGAGACTATGTGGATGTTTGTATTTATTCTTTTAATGACCTCTCATGGCCCTACCTGCCAGCATCTTAATGGCCCACTATGCGGCCACAACCCACACTTTAGGAACTCACTTGTCTATGTAATTCATAGTACTCAGCTTCAAGATTGTTCAACTTTGCCAAACATATTTCTTCATATATCCCACATAAGCCTGAAGGCTGATCGGTGCCAGTGCTTAATCCCAGATTCCGCGGATGAGAGTCTACGACTCCTTTAGGAAGTAATCCAAGGTTGGTACCCATTTACAGCTGGGTGGACTGGGACAATGCAGACAGATAGCGTGACCGGGAATCACATATTTCTGCAATAGTTCATGATTCTTTGCAGTGGTTCTGAACCCTGACTCCAAGAAGCCGAGTAAGACCACACAATAAAAGTCACAACTATATACAGTCAATTACTGCAAGTGTAAATCCTCATTGGTTATGGATATGGGTGTTACCTGATAAATTATAGATTATTTAGCGTGAACTACAATGCAGACGCTGGAGAAAGCGGGCAGATGGTGGAAGGAGGGTAATGCGGATGGACAGTGTGTTTACTGAAACCGGTAGGATGCCACACCTGGCCTGTGTGGTCCGTTCCATCCCTGATCAGAGTCCAACACACGCCTGCAGTCGGTATTCATTGTCCCTGTTGGCTAGGACCCAGGCTGGCTGGTAATTGGGATCAGATGAGTGGCAGCAAAAGCGAGGCGACCCGGGTTCTCCGAGACCCGCAGTAACCTGGAAGCATTTATTTTATGGAAAAGAGTTTAGTTAAAGTGCAGCACTGCAGTCTGCAGCCGATGGCCTCTAGGACTCTCCAGCTCTCTTGTCCAGGTTTGGAGACGTGGGCCGTTGATGTAAATGATGGTGAACGCAGGGACACACCCAACACCACACACACACACACACACACACACACACACACACACACACACACACACACACACACACACACACACACCCACACACACAACACCACACGCTCTCTATCACCATGCACACGTGATGAATATGATTGGTGAAAGCTCTGAACGCTGCTTCCTGAGTCCTTCATTTCCTTCCTCCCAGGTCTCGGTAAGACAAGCTGAGCGGGGCTTCACTAGACTTGAGCCGGATTGGATTGCAGATTAACGGCCTTCCTGTCCGTTCTGTTGGCTCTGTTCATCTGCTTTACTAGCGGTCACTCATTTACATGTATACTAGCTTGTGAC
Organism: Thalassophryne amazonica; assembly: GCF_902500255.1. Classification (NCBI taxonomy): domain Eukaryota; kingdom Metazoa; phylum Chordata; class Actinopteri; order Batrachoidiformes; family Batrachoididae; genus Thalassophryne; species Thalassophryne amazonica. The sequence goes on from NC_047119.1 coordinate 34,002,008, forward strand.
ATTACTGGGGATGAATGAGTCTCTTCAGGATGGATGGACTCCTCGAGGCCCAGGGAGGCTTTAGAGAATGACAAACGTTTGTACCCCAAGATTTTTGCATTTTTAAAGTGGTCTCCCATTGCAGATTTTTGGACCCAATTTCAAAAGAGAAGAAATCAGGCATGATTTTTTAATATAGTAGGAAAAATTTGTATTTCCTACCATTTTATATCCCCTTACATACGAGTGTAAGAGAATATTACCAGATACACCCGTGAACGTACGATTCCGATAACATGATTGTTTTTCACACAAAACGTGACTTCCCCATTTTTCCAGTGTTTTTCCCCTCACTTTTCCAAAATGCTAAAATGACTGTTAACAACTAAAAATGTCTTCTGCTTGTCATGACTTTCATGTTGCAGAGGTCCCGATGACTGCATATTACACCTTCTCACCCACTTTCACACCAATTGAATCCATTTATTCACATTTTGTGAATCGCAATTTATCACAGCATCATATTTTTTAATGTTCTACAACACTACTTTTATCACAGAAATAATACATACAAACACTATAATGCTATATGGGAAATCTGTCTAGACATTGTAGTTGTCAAAAATGGAGTGACCACGCAAAAAGGAGACTAGTGAGAGAAGCCAACTCTGAAGGAGTTGCACGGTGCATCCGGAAAGTATTCACAGCACTTCACTTTTTTCACATTTTATGTTACAGCCTTATTCCAAAATGGATGAAATTAATTTTTTCCCCTCAAAATTCTACAAACAATACCCCATAATGACAATGTGAAAAACATTTTTTTTTGCAAATTTATTAAAACTGGAAAAAAAAAACAACTAAGAAATCACATCAAATCAAAATTAAATTTATTCATTTATATAGCGCCAATTCACAATGAAATCATCTCAAGGCAATTCACACAACATAATAAAAACAGAAATAACTGAATTAAAAATTTAAAAACACAATAAAAGACAAAACCATAAAAGAATACAAGAATAAAAACACATCATAACACTAATGATAAAACAAAGAAAACAAATGAGTTTTAAACGTGATGTAAATGTCTTCACAGTATCCGACTGCCGTATGTGTGCCGGGAGATTGTTCCACAAAGCTGTGCACAGCAGGAGAGATGTACATAAGTATTCAAATGTACTCTTATGTAAGTATTCACATCCTTTGACATGACGCTCAAAGTTGAGCTCAAGTGCATCCTGTTTCCACTGATCATCCCTGAGATGTTTCTACAGCTTAATTGGAGTCCACCTGGTGTAAATTCAGTTGATTGGACATGATTTGGAAAGACACACAACTGTCTACATATAATGTCCCACAGTGACAGTTGACAGTGTATGTCAGAGCACAAACCAAGCATGAAGTCAAAGGAATTGTCTTAGACCTCCGAGGTCAGAATAAGCACAGTGGCCTACATCATCCCTAAATGGAAGAAGTTTGGATCCACCAGGACTCTTGCTAGAGCTGGCTGCACGTCTAAACTGAAGGATCAGGGGAGAAGGTCCTTAATCAGGGAGGTGGCCAAGAACCCCGTGGTTACTCTGTCAGGGTGCATGGAGGCTCCCATACGACCTGAAAGGTGCTGCAAAGACGGATGGCAAAGCTGCCCAAAGATAGGTGCACCAAGCTTGTGGCATCATATTCAAGAAAACCCGAGGCTCAAATTGCTGCCAAAGGTGCATCAACAAAGTATTGACCAAAGGGTGTGAATATCTGTACATGTGATTTCTTAGTTGTTATTTTTAATAAATTTGTAAAAATTAAAAAAAACAACTTTTTTCATGTTGTCATTATGGGGTTCTGTGAGCAGACTTTTGAGAGAAAAAATTAATTTGCTCCATTTTGGAATAAGGCTGTAACATAACAAAATGTTGAAAAGTGAAGCGCTGTGAATGCTTTCCGGATGCACTGTACACTTCTGTGGCTGTGATTGGAGAAAGTGTCCAAGTTTTATGTTATACCAACAGTTGTACAGTTTCACAATGACACACAGGAGGACTGTCTTAAAAGACTGCTTGTAAATGTCAGCTACAGATTGCCAGAAACCACATACAGGACTTGAGCCTAGATTGATCAGTTTTCTTGTGTGGGCATGGTGACAGGTATGGAAGTCATATCCCATCCGGTAGTGGCCACAGGTTTGAGACATTTCCATGCACGTCTACGGCACTCTGGGCGGCTACAACAGAACCCAGCCGTATAAACAATGCATTCACAGTGCATTGTAATACTTAATTACCAGACCCCTAACAATGACTATGTGTGATCCGTGCAGTTCATATCAAGTACATAAAATCACTGTAATCAATGGACCAGTGAGTATTCATCCTTTGTTTGCAACAATGCACCTGTTTTCTTAACATTATCTCAGTAAGATTTTTCTCATTACCCTTTGTACTATTTTGATTAGATATTCTTTATAATATACAATGGGATTTCTGACAATCTTGTATTTCTGATTAGTATGCTGTGATTTCACTTCACTATTTTATCCTTTTCCCCTCATTTGATCCAAAATTCAAGCACAGTGCGAACTACGGTGTGAAAAGTGTCAATTCTATTGAGATCTTCTTAAGACTTTGTGCGTTTTAAATAAAAACAACTGAGTCTTTTAAGGATTTAGAGATGTATTTGGTTTGCTGTTATACCCACCTCCCCCCTTGCTGGCAGCCCTTGATTACAGGCGTCTCTTGGGGGAAGGTTTAAACTCCTCAGAGATAGTAATATGGAGGGCACTACTGGCTAGTCACTTCAGATCAGGGCGGGGCCAGGAAATGGCGGCGGACATAAAGCTAAATATATAATTCCTCCCATGCCAGTAATCACGATGTCCAGACGATTTGAAATGACAGTTTAACCACTTTCGACTGAGGAACGCTTTGTTCAGATTTGAGGAGCAGGAGGTGTGCGCAAGTGTGTGTTGGAGAGTCTGGCTGGTCCCGTGATGGTCGGCGGGGAGCTTCCTCATGGCTATCGTGTGGTCCTCTCTAAATGCACGTGTGGGGGGAAGAAGGGGAGTGCACGTCCCATTGAGTTGAAATGGCTCACAGACCAGACAGGGGCAATTTTTTTGAATGACTGATGTGCCAAGAGCTCCGGAAGGAAACGCTCTCACTGGTTGGTATTAGTTCACTTGATTATTAGGATATCCAGCTTCCTCCTAAAACGGCCGGCCATTTCCCTGTTTAGAGGCCGTAAGAGCAGCCGCCCGGATTAGGCTGGAACGTGGTCCACATGATACCAGAAACAACAAGGCCTCACGCTGAATACCACAATTACATCTATAAATATTAATTGGCTCGTCCTCTCTGCCTGCCACCTGAGAGGGTCACAGAACATCAAGTTCTTTTTATATCCCACGTTCAATTTGCAGATGCAGAGAATTTATTGCAGACGGCCTCTTTCTATCCGTCTACTGCAAGAGGAGTGGGTGCATTTTGTATTCACAGGCTGATTGGATCCTTGATGAGGTCTTCAGGGTGGCGTCTCGCACTCCGACTCGCTTTACACTCCACGGGGGATGACAAGAGAGACAGGAGGAGGAACGAGAGGCGCTCATGCGTGTGGGATCGCTCGAATTCCGCCTGTGCTCAAGAGGTCTGCACCGTCGCTGCCCGGCTGCACCGTTTTCTCGACGGTTAAGCTGCGGGACTTGATGTTCAGGGTGTAATCACAGAAAGGAGAGAAAGAGAAACCAGATTTGAAGCACCCCGCCTTCATGGACACTTCTGTCACACACACATACAGTATAAAGACAATATAAAGTCTCGCAAACTGGCATCATACTGATATAAGCTTTGCTCAAATTGCTTCCAAAGACATGAATAATACAACACGCAAATCTCCATGAAACGTAAAGGGATATTAAGAAACACTGAAGTTAGTGCAGCTCTTCTAAATAACTTTTTACAATGGTATAAATGAGACAGCTTTTCCATATTAGTCATTCATCCAGACACACGGTGACAGTCCGACTTCATCAAATCCTACAAGCATCAAAAGGCACTGCTACGGTACATATGTTTGTATTAGCATCACGGCTTTACATTTGCGATTAACAGCGCCACAAGATGACGTACGGTTGAAGCAGAAAGGTAGCAAATGATGAAGCTAGTAAAGATATGTAACCAGAGATGCTGTTGAGAAGACCTCAGAAGAAAGATCAGGGGCCTCATGTACAAAAGCTGTGCACGCACAAAAACGTGGAGCACGTCCTTCTCCACGCTCAAATTCAGATGTATCAAAAGTGAAATGGTGTGCAACGTGATGAGGAAAATGTCATTAACAATGGCTGCTTTAGCGCTGTTGGAGATTGCAAATAGTGCAATCTGACATGATGATTTACTTGCGAATGATAATTGGCTCATAAGCGAATTCCGATTACCAAGGCCACTGTTACTGGAGTTGCGTGCAGAACTGCGGCCGGCTCCAGAGTGCAATACGGCGAGGAGCCAGGGGTTGCCTGTGCCCAAACAGGTGCTGACCACGCTGGACTTCTTGGCAAAAGTGGCATTCCAATGGGAGCTGGCCAATCAGTCAGGAGTGTGCCAGTCAACCTTGAGCCGAGCCATGCCAACTGTGTGGAACACAATCATCTGAATGTCATTCAGGTACATCACATTCCAACATTAAAGCGCAATTTGCAGTGAAAGCCAGTTTCCCAAATGTAATGCGAGCTATTAACTGCACACATATTGCTATAAAAGATGCCATCACATGAATCTGTTGTTAATAGGAAACATTTTCATTCCATCAATGTTCATATGTGATGTGCAAATGCACTGAGTTGGGTTGGAAACAGGCTAGAAGTTGGCACGGTGTGCAATGGATGGCTGTGTAGGTAAATCTATTATTTGTGTAATTGTTCCAAACAAAAACAAAATCCTTCATTAAATAGTCCAGAGTTCCTCCTGTGTCTGTAGCTGCTGTTACATTCAGAAACTGGCAGTTTATTTTACAGTTTAAGTGCTTTTCACAGTAACCTAGAGCAAGGTGTCCCAGCAGGGTGAAAAATTTATGAAGAAATGTTTGTATTTTGGGGGCTCCAGGATTTTGTGAAACATGTTGTGGGGTGAACACCGCGCAAAAAAAAAAAAAAAAAAAAAAAAAAAAGCATAATTCATTACTATAGAAAAGTTCCACATGTTTTTGTGCTGTATTTGAATTTTTTAATAATATATTAATAATTAACCAATTATATTAGTCCTGATTTGAGATATCCAAGTCCATTATAAAACCATTAAATGATATGCATTTATATAGTACACATCAACAAATGTTTAGAAGGGTTAATAGTGACTGCATCTGTGAAATTTTGGAAAATGAGCATAAAATATCTGTGTGACAATTGTAAGCCTAGTTCATAGACATATGGAAAAGTTTGAAAACATATTAATAAACAGTCCTTTATTACTTAAAACTAACAAAGAAAATATTAGGAAAAAAAAAATCACTTGTTTTTGTCCCTGCAACACAGAGCAACTGACTTTGTATTTGCACAATTCAGAAACTGAATTAACTGAATAATCACACTATTGTAATTTTCACACATTTCCCTCAATAAATGGTTGTTTTGAATTATGCTTATATGTGAAGATATTATACTTACACAAAGAATGAAAGTTATTAGATGAAATGTTATCATTATTCTATTCATATGCCTAGAGTTTTGGTTTAAACATGAACAAGTTCCATGTTTTTTATGATGTCTGTCAATGAATGTGAACTACAATGGATTGACAAGCCTTATATATATCAAATCTAATGTGCAAACAGTAAACAGATATTTTAGATATTATAGGCATAACAAACATTACAACAGAGTAACATATCTTATTAGGAGTGGACAATTTAAGTCCATTGTTAGTTTTTAGACTACAGTCTAGACAGAATCATGCAAGAAGCAGAAGCAAAATGTTAAAGGCGATGACACAAACCTTCATATAATAAGCTTCCTATTAAACCACCACCACAAGCACATACCAATTAACTAAACATGAAACAATTACATGTATGTTCAAATATTTGTCCACTCTCTGAAATCAATGGAATTTACACACACACACATTTTATATATATAAAAGTTTATATCAAAACATGTAGCTGTTACAATGATAGTTTGTCAACAAGTGTAACACTAAATAGCTGAAATTAAATTTATACATATTTTTTCACTTTTATCGATCAATGTAGATGTACGTACGTGATTGCGTTTCACCATGATACATGTCAATGTCCAATTTTGCAAATAACATGTTATAAGGTAATTATTAAAAAGTTGTTCATAACTGATTTACAATAGAGTCATGAAAACCTAACCACTTGCATGTCTTCTATATTTTGATCAAGGTGTATTGTTATGTGAACATATTTTGAGACATACTTGCACAGCACAAGAACATAACTGAAAACAATGTTTTTTTTCCCATATGTGTGCATTGTATAGCACAGAAGCTTTACTAATAGAGCAAATTAATTGTTGCAATTTGGGCTCTCATGCACACAAAAGGTATAAATTTCAAAGTGGACAATTTTGGATGGACAGATGTGATGAGTGCTCTGCTGCTTCATGTATTGGTCTTCACTGAAAAAAAGCTTTGTTTAGGAGTATAGCCTACAAAGACATTTCAAGCTACCAAACGTTTCCCCAGTATTCTTTAATAACCTTTGATCCACGGCAGTAAATTTCAGATTGGACATTTTGGACCAACACGGATATGAGCACTGACCAGGCCGGACGCAAGAACAAACAATGTGAATGAAGTGATAATTTCAGTGTGATGAAAAGTCAAGACTTGTGATTCGCAATCAAAAAGAAATAAACTCACTTGTAATACAATATCACACAAAACATTCAATAAACAATACCCATATTTCTCATGGGACAGTTAATTTTGTCCAAAAAATGACTTCCGACATTCGTAAAAATTTAACTATGAACACTATTCGTTCATTTTTTTCTGCAGCTTACCTCCACTGTTCCTATGTAATAGATTTTCACATAAAACAAGTTAGTTTTCATTGGAACTAGTTACAAACTGAACAAATTGTTTACAGACTATCACGATAATTTGTGTGAACAGCGGACTTTAGCATTGAACGCTCGTTAAAGCAGTGAGCAACTTGATCTCAAATGATCATCTTCAGCACACAGCCTCAGTGAAACAGGAAAGTGTGAAAAACTGTGATTCAGAAAGTTTTTCATCCAGGTTTCATTCTTCACAATGAAATCAGTCCAGGTTCAGCTCTTGTTACAATAAGGCAATTGTTAAAGGGGTTATATTTCAAAAATATTGAAAAGGAAAAAAAAAATAACTGTCACAATAACAGAAAAATCTATTAGAGCTGCCGTGTGTCAGTTTACATTTACTCAATGTTAAACTGCAACACACAGCTGTCTGCCTCACTGGATTAAAAGCTACTGTGTGTCATTTATGAAGAACAGAGTAAATGCTATGTACATCAAACATTAATGTATTTTAACCTTTTTAATATTAATTATGACCTAGTAGAACATAAAATAACAGAAATTTGAAATATGCATGATATTTAAGTTAAATTGCCTCAAGTTGTGCCTTTTACAGTAATTACAAAGCATTACAAATCTTGAATTATTTAAATTTATTTTGTCCACTGATGTGTGTGAAGGGTCCATCATATCGAGCCAATGGCCCCTGACTTCAGGCACAGAGGGGCTATTAGCCAAAACCACTCTTCTAAAATATGAATCATTACTTTCTGGTTTGTAACAAAGTCCCTCCCACAGCACTACCAGATTTGTTAGATGTCACAATTCCAGCCTGTCAGTCCTGAAGGCTGCTGTCCCACAGACGCATAGCAGAAGATAGCAGTGTACAGACTGTAACTTTGTCTGCTGTATTTATTTATTTGTTCAACTTCATAATAATGTTATTTATAGCTCCTTGCACTTTTTGTGTGAAGGCTATGTTGAAACGTTCTGTGAATTAAACATGCTGCAAAACATTTTAAAGAAAGTATTGTGTTAAGTGTGTTATACTAAATTTTGACACCTTTTTGACACTTTTAACTGCAGGCAAATATCAGCCTGATATATCGGTATCGGCATCCAAACTTTGTTGATAATCAGCATTGCCCCTTAAAAATCCGTATTGGTCAACCCCTACTCTACACTACAGCTCAGTTTTACACGAACATACCAACATGATTTCAAATGTACATGCTATTTAACCAACAAAGGTTCTGGCTGTAAAATGACAAGTCAGGTGGAAGCAAGCAATGTCAGTAGTGGTGCACTGTGCACCATGTGGATGACAGGGGTCTCAGTGTTTTAAGTGTAAAGGCACCTTGACACTTGCACAAATTTGGTCCCCACACTACCGCAGTTGCATTTTCATTCCTTCTTATGAATTAGATAATGTATCTGTAAAGTTATGTTTATTATAGATGTAACATCTCGTCATAATCATTCAGATGCCCTGTGCACGATGACACAGTGACAGTGTTTTTGAATAGGCTGCACAATGTTCATGACGAGTTCATTAAATGCATGAACAAAGTTTTGAACATTTCAAAATTTTCTTTGTGCACTGGCATGCAACCACGCACAGTTTATGACGGCCTTACACACTGACACACCAGATTGTCTGTCAGTGTGGGGATCAAATTTCTGCTAGTGTCAAGGTGCCTTAACTCTGTTATCTGTTCTTTCGAGCAGAGGCAGTGAATATCAATTCAAAAGTTTACTGAACTAAATGAGGCTTGCATATTTTAATGCGTAATGGCCAATGGATGCAGCAGAACCCAGACACACACTTACAACCACACTACTGCTACTTTCAACTGAATGCACATATAAATGCACATTTACATCCAAAGGCGCTTCAAGTAGTAGTAACATTGAAAGGAACAGGGTAATTCACTGATAAATGTCAACCAAAATGAAGCCATCAGCTGAAAGCAATTTCCTTCTGCTTGCCTGTGTTCTGCGCCAGGGACTTGGGAGATTTTCACCCCTCCATCGATCATGAAGCCTGTTTTCGGCCAAGGTACACAATGCCCTCAAATTGCTGACATATGGACCTAGAATCGCCACAAACCTGCCATTTCCAGCCCACCCCTCCTCTGTCCCGGCTAAGCCACTCCTCAGCTAAACTCTTATTTATCCAACAACTCTGGTCTGTTTAGCCCATTAAAGCAAAACCGTTTAGAGAAACATGGAGCCAAAGCAAATGCAACAAAGCCACAATCTGCAGCGTACATCTTGTCGCTCCTCACACCTGACACCAAAGAGCACTGAAATCACTGTGTCAACACCACATCCCAGTTTATTCTCTCACTACGGGCGGATGATGAAATTGCAATTCGCCATTTCCAGCTATTTAAACCGACGGCACGACCAGAGAAGGAACCGTGGGAGCGGACGATCTAAATTAAGCACATCTTCCATGTGAGCTGCCTGCGACCGCGAGGAACGGAAAAAACAATGACGAAAATATCAACCACATTATTGTACTGAAAACCACTCGCAGTCGCAACAGGCGGATAAGAGCAGAACCAGTGTTGCTCTCCAGCGGGTGGCGCAAAGCAGGTTTCCCAATTCAAACTTTTGATGTCGCTGATTTGCTATGAACAACTGCTTGAATTGCTCCACAACTGCAGACTCTGGTTTGAAAATTGCAGCTATTTAAAGACAAAGGGAGACAAAGTGCACAGCATTAAAGGCCTCTTTGCACTAATGGCCGACTGTGGTGCCTGCAACCAGGGACTAAAGGTCTGCACACAGGAAAAGTCCATTATCACTGTAACTAATGGAGGGGGCAGATTTCAAACCAAACATGAAGCAAAGAAAAACAGGGAAAGATGACGCACACACTACAAAGCAGAGTTTTGTTAATGGAGTCCATCAATAATGTTATTTTCGTTGTTTTACTGTGTTTAGTGGGAGTATCCATATTATCAGTCGTAGACATGAACAGAACTTAAAGACGCAAATCAATGTGAAACAAATGTTTGGCAACAGGCTAATTTTATCTCTTCGACTCCTGCTTTTTGAGAACAATTATCAACCAAGCTCACTGTTGCCACCAGGACAAAGCCACAGCCAGTTTACATTCAGAAGGGTGCGCTTGTTTTCTATAAACAGACAGCTCTTGTGGCAAAGCGTTTGATTAGGAGGCGGCCCTCAAATCCCATTAAAAGTGCATTCAGCCCCAAGTTGGTATTTGTTTGAAGACGTGAATAGGAAGAAGGAAAGAGGGGAGGACGGTTGTTTCTGTACCGATCTCCTTTTATGTTAAACACACGCATCACCCAGCAGTGAAGAGCAGATCACAGTTAAGTGATGTGGGCAGGAACTAAACCTGTTTTCTGCTCAGGAAATCCAAACTAATACAGTTGGCCCAAGATCCATTATACAGTTGTATGCAAAAGTTTGGGCACCCCTGATAATTTTCCTGATTTTCCTTTATAAATCATTGGTTGTCTGGATCAGAAATTAAAGTTAAATATATCATATAGCAGATGAACACAGTGATATTTGAGAAGTGAAATAAAGTTTCTAGTATTTACAGAAAGTGCACAAGAATGATTTAAACAAAATTAGGCAGGTGCATAAATTTGGGCACCCTTGTCATTTTATTGAATACATTTAGCATTAATTATTGGAACACAAAATTGACCTCCTTACACAGGTGAATCCAATCATGAGAAAGGGTATTTAAGGTGGCTATTTACAAATGTTTCCCGTCTTTGTATCTCTTCTAATGAGTGGCAACATGGGAGCCTCTAAACAACTCTCAAGAAAACAAAGATTGTTCAACATCATAGTTCAGGGGAAGGATACAAAAAGCTATCTCAGAGATTTCAGCTGTCAGTTTCCACTGTGAGGAACATAGTGAGGAAATGGGAGACCGCAGGCACAGTACTAGTTAAGGCCAAAGTGGCAGGCCAAGAAAAATCTCAGATAAGCTGAAGCGAAGGATGGTGTGAACAGTCATAGTCAAGCCACAGACCTGCTCTAAAGACCAACAACATGATCTTGCTGCAGAAAGTGTCTGTGTGCATCGTTCAACTATGCACAGCACTTTGCACAAGGAGATGCTGTAATACAGAGGAAGCCTTTTCTGCGTACACGCCACAAACAGAGTCGCTTGAGGTTTGTTAAAGCACATTTGGACAAGCCAGCTTCATTTTGGAATAAAGTGCGGTGGACTGATGAAACTAAAATTGAGTTATTTGGACATAAGGGGTGGTATGCATGGCTGAAAAAGAACACAGCATTCCAAGAAAAACGCTTGCTACCTACAGTAAAATTTGGAGGTGGTTCCATCATGCTGTGTGGCTGTGTGGCCAGTGCAGGTAACTGGGAATCTTGTTCAAGTTGAGGGTCACATGGATTCCAGTCAATATCAGCAGATTCTTGAGAACAATGTTCATGAATCAGTGACAAAGTTGAAGTTGTGCTGGGGCTGAATCTTTCAACAAGACGACCATAAACACTGCTCAAAATCTACTAAGGCATTCATGCAGAGGAACAAGTACAACGCTCTGGAATGGCCATCTCAGTCCCCAGACCTGAATATTATTGAAAATCTGTGTTGTGATTTTAAGCGGGTTGTCCATGCTTGGAAACCAACAAAACTGAGATGTTTGTAAAGAAGAATGGTCCAAAATATCTTCAAAAAGAATCCAGACTCTCACTGTAAGCTATAGGAAGTGTTTAGAGGAGAGGCTATTATTTCTGCAAAAGGAGGATCTACTAAATATTGATGTATTTTTTTCTTTCTATTCTCTTCCACAAGGTCGCTTTGATGGACATTAGCAGTCTATAATCCAAAATCTCATGAGGCAGTAGAAAGCCATTAAACTAGAGGTCTCAAACTTGTTCCAGAAAGGGCCGAGAGGGTGCAGGTTTTCTTTGCAACCATCCTCTCCACCAGGTGATTTCACTGATTAAATGATTCTACCTGCTCAAAGTGATGTTAATCAGTAAAATCACCTGTTGGAGTGGGTGGTTGCAAAGAAAACCTGCACCTTCCCGGCCCTTTCTGGAACGAGTTTGAGACCTCTGAATTTTTCTGCTAATTATACAGCACAACATTTAACCTTACACAGATGCATACACTTTATTCATATACATAATGTAACTGAACTAAAAACAAATTTTAAAAGAAACAAAAGTAAACAGAAAATACAAATCTGCTTTTGCATTGCAAACAGATTTGTTTACTTCTCAGAAAAACTCACTTGAGTCTGCACTCTGAACAGCAGTGCACCAGGTTCTAGCGCACTCCAAGTCTTATGGGCATATCACACCTTGATGATTTAGCCAGCGTATGCTGACTTATGAAAAATTTGGCGAATACGCTTGCTTATATTCATGCGCTATAGATAGTCAAGCTTATGCTTTGAATTCTAGTCCTGACTTCAAAAACATTAGAAGATCTGGGAGGTTGTCTGTGGTCAACTGGGATAGTCTGTCATTGTGTTGTGATCTTGTTTAAATCGTGGCTAAATTTTCAACAAGCCCCCCCCCTTCCTCAGCACGACTTTTGATGAACTTTGGTAATTCCTTACAGTTCTCTGGAGCCCATAATGTTGTCATAACATCACCAGGAAGTTATCTGCAGGCGCAGCAGTCATGGTCAAGTTTTACTACTGGCGTGCCACTGTTGTTTTTGTACACTTCACATCGTACAAGCCTGCCTCAACACATCTACACCAAGGTGTTACATCACCAAACTGTGCATTAGATCACATTAATGGGCAACTGTGGTCTTCACACTCTGGTTTGTCATGGTTATAGACTGTGAGCTTCCTTCTCACTATCAACTCCCAGTTATTCCACAGTTGGCCTGTCCAGTACAGTGAGCTTCCACGACTCATATCTGTGAAAGTGCTATAAATTATCAAGATGGCTTCCTGCATGTCACAGAGATTCAAACACTAGCATAAAATGTTGTGGTGAACTCACCTTGTCCATTTTTAATCAACATTAGCACAGCATGTTTGTTGTGCTGTGTTTTGTCCACAGGAACAGCTACAAAGACATGACACATCAAAAATAATAGCTTTTTAATGGTTATGGTCAGTTTAACAGTTCCTTGGTCTTAGCTGCCAGCAGTTTGTCGACATCGGCTGCAACGCTGTCCGCCATCTGCTGAATCTGTAAAGACCAATGGAAATGACGAAACAGAGAATTATGTTGGTGATGGTACCCACACACTGAATCAAGTGCATATCATCTGGGTACAGACTCAAAATAAGGATTTTGAAATCTGAATATTAAAAAGTCAAACTTTATCATTGTACATTAAATACTTACAGACAGCAGTAGCCTCTTGGCAAAAGCTCTGTTCATGTTACCTGCTTTTCTAGGAGGTGTATGGTGTCCTCCGAGTGTCCTTCCTTGGCCTTTTTGACTTGTGAGACGGCATTAGAGCGGACCCGCCTTAGGGAGTCTTTAGCTTTGTTGCTAAGCTGTTTGGCCAGTTTGACTAAGTTCTCTCTGTGTTCCCGAGTCACTCTGTGGGAAAGGAGTTGGGGAGACTTTTTAACAAAAGAGAAAAAGAATAAGGTGAAAACAGTAGCGATAAGTCACTGTGATATACGCTAATAATGGAGTGAAAAATGAAATATAGTCACGTTCAGCTTAATTTCTCAATGTGCACAAGTTAATCCCTAAGGTTTCAGTTGTAGAAGTGCTTGCATTTTGCAATAAATAATGAAAATGTCGATTGAAAAGTTATCAGAATTGTAGGTGAACGTTATTCTGAGAGAAACTGCTCCTTGATACCATGTCTGAGAATGAGGCTAAAATAGGCTAATCTTGAGACAGACACACACACACACACACACACACACACACACACACACACACACACACACACACACACACACACACACACACACACACACACACACACACACACACACACACACACACACACACACACACACACACACACACACACACACACATATGAATACCTCAGGTTCAAGATGATTAAAAACAACAGCAGCAGCAAAACTCAGTGAAATCAGTTGAGCTTTGAAAGGTGCCACCATGTAATAGTGATTGGTTTGAAAGGTTTCAGACCACAGTTAAGACATCTGTCGGCACAACAGCTTTGCATTTGCTTGGCATGTTAATCGCTCAGAAAATCCAACTTCCCATTTCACTCTCCGTCTTCATGGTTAATTGGCATTTTTCGTTGTTTTTGCCTCAGGGACTATTTGCAAACAATCTGAGTGCGACATCTATTTACCGCCAACAATACAGCCTAATTACTGATTCCGAGGCCAATCAAGGCACAAGTTCTCTTTGCAAATGCAAATGGAGGCTTAAAGCGCGCCGAGTCTGATTGCAGGGGGAAAGCAGTCTGACTCTCGTGTCCCTCCTCTGCCAGACTAACACCTGCTGCTTCACGTGTACGCCTGAGTGTGCGCATGAACATCGGTATATATGCAGATTAAGACATAGCTACACCAAAAAATGTAAAACAACAAAAAAAACCAAAACGTATCAAATACGCACCAAGAGTGGGTTCGTGAGGACGGTGCAAAGTTTGGTGTGAGGGAGAAGCTGCAGAGCTCCTTCCTCTTTGTTGTCAAATGTGTTTCCAGTTTAACTCCATGGTTTGCCAAAAACAAATACTATATTACCAGTCCACATCTGTTCACAGCAGAGTGGGTTGTGCACTGTTGGAAAAATCTGTTTAACTTCTACAATGGTGCTGCACACCTCCAAATTCACAACACTACAGAACTCCCCTGGGTTCGAAACCACCTCCCGAAAGCAGCCATCTACTTGATGCAGACAGGTGATATGTAGCCGTCTCCTTGGCCCTTTCCAGTTGCTGGTGTCCTCAGCACTGAGGCACCTGCACACTGCATCATGCTCAGGGAAGCATGTTGTGTCATAACTGACTTTCCCTCACAAAGCAAGTCCAATGCTTCATCTGAGCCTCCACCAGTAAACCACTAATCTGACTGTCATTCAAGAGATACCCAAAGATTCTTTGGAGAGGCTCAAGTACCAAAGACATCTGGTCCATGCTTTAGGTCACTGATTAGATTCTGAGTGCGTACTCCCGCCCCAGCTCTCTGTGCTCACACTGCACTACATGTTCTGGGTGTTTCACCCCCAGAACATGTAGTGCATTTACGTCATTACAATGTAACTTTTGTTTTGAGAAAAAAAAAAAAAAACTGCTCTCCCACATCACAATAATGGAGTTAGTGAAACATCACTGACTTGCATCTTAAGTCATTTTGGAACATTGCAGGCCTCTCACATGGCTAGCATGGCAATTTATTTATTTGTTAATCAATAGTGTTACATGATTACAAGATTCTGTAGACAGCAGATGATGAGGGAGTATTCTGTGGATTTACTTGGTGATTACGATTTGCGTTCATCAGTAAAATCAGACACAAGACCTGTTTTTACCACTAAAGTTCTTGAATAAACTGAAGGCTGTATTATCCAAGTAGTAATCATAAAATTAGGAGAGACTATTAAAGGGACCAGTTGCATCACTGATGTCAGGTCCAAGGTCTGTGCTCCAGGACGGCTAGCAATCGCACAAGATGCGTACAATACCAGAGCCCAACTGAAAGGTGCCAGAGATCATGAGTCAAATGAACTACAAGTTGGGGGTCAAATGTGCTCGTGCACGGTATGGCTCGCCTAGTGTGAATATACCTTAAATCTTACAACTATACACTATGAGCTGAAGCACCATGACCCTAAAGACTTGGGCCTTTGTTCTTCTACAAAGACTGCATTGTCAAATACGTCTGTCCAGCAACCTCATGACCCATTAAACCTCAGTACCTTGCCTTACCCTTTAGCCAATTAGTAATCGACTTTGTGTTTCTCTTAATTGACTCACTGATCTGTCAACACTCCATAAGTAGCAGAGGTATAAACACAGGCTTTCAATTACACAGAGTGGATTAGAGACACTAGGTGCTAAAAACAGAAAGAAAGTGCAAGTGAAAGGAGATGCCAGAAAAAAATACAGGAAGTGCTAAGAGAAGAAAGCGCCTTTTTGGCTGTGAGAGAGCACAAAAGGGAAAACAGTGTGAGAAGACTCACTTGGGAATGGGCACCTTGATGTTGGTCCCTTCCAGCTCTGGGTTTAGGTTTAAGCTACTCTCTCTGAGGGCGTGGGTGGCAGTGGCTGCAGCCTGGAGGGGTGCACACACAAACAGGTCATCCCGATGCAAAAAAAAAAAAAGGCAAAGCAGCACTGCAACTACAGGTAGTCTCACAGCTCAGCTGGCAATAATTAAGGTTTGTGTTGTGTATCTAGCATGAATGTGTGTTCACATGTGTGTGTGTTAGGGAAAGCCCGTGCAACGTAGAAGTGCCTCGGGCGACTGTCAGCGCCCCGTCCTGTGGGACAGGACTGAGAGGTTGCAGGGCAGGGTGCTGACCTCTGGTGACCTCACAGAGGAGCGCGCCTGTGCTTGTATGTTCTACAGACATGCACAGATGTGCTTTTGAGTTTCTGATAATTTTTGAACAAATGTTTCACCAGCATCTTTTTCTTAACCCAGTGTTTTGTGTACATTACTAATGGCACAGATGGTACACATTAAGTGATGCGCAGACATGAACCTTTCTTTAACTGAGACCAGGTTGTGCATGTGTCCAGCTCATTGTATGTGCATCAACGTGAAGTGCCATTTGCACCAAACTCTCTCCACTTTATTTACAGAACCACGAGCGGCGCATTTCAGCATGAAAAAAAAAAGAAAAAGAAAAAAATTTGATAAGATTCCTGCAGTTGTTTCGTCACAATGATTTACTACCATTTACACAAAAACCACACTCATCCTCACCACATTACAAAAAGAAAACTCAGTCAAAAGCCTGGAGGGATTACAATCTGATATAAGATGCTCATCAAGAGCCACTTCTGTGAGTTGTTAGCACCATATGCATCTACAATAATCACAACAGTGAAAACTTGTGTCTGTTTTTGATTCTAACTACTGAACATCAAAAAACACAAACAACCAGCAAAAACAAGTGAGAATCAATCAGCCAGGGCTGCATATTACTGAAAATGCAGTTCATCAAAAGCAAAACATTTGCAGTAGATTTTAGTGTCCAGCTGTTTTACAAAAATGAAGAAACATGTTTAAGTATGAGTGAAAGTGTTGCTCTATTGTTGCACAATACTCAAAATGAGCCCGTATCACTTTTTTAGAGCTGCACTTTGCAGGATTTATGAGTGTTTATTTGTTTATTAGCAGAAATGGAGCATAACATTCATAACCATCTCTTCTTTAGTGTACAATTACCTGCAACATGGAATCAATCTGTTTTAATAAGATTAAAATGAGCCCTTCATATCTACGTGTAAGCGGGACCCCAAATGAAGGCAGCCATGTTGCATCACCATGGTGATACAGTAGCCTAAAAGGGACATACTTACTCCACTTTTGGCATTTTGCAGCACAACCAGACAACTGAAGAAAAAAGAAGAGGAATCAGTGGTCACTCCCCTAAACACAGTCTACCGGTTGCTCCTGCAGGCTTACAAGTTTGAGAACCCTGATTTTTATGAAATGGAGGATCATACATATTGCTTCACAAGAGAAAGCAAAGGAAAATGAATCCCAGTTGCCAAAGAAGCAAAAACATGAAGGAAAACAGTGCAATCTACAATGTCACCACTCAATTACACTAAATCCTCCACAATGTTGCTTTAATGTGTCATAAAGTGAGGAAAAATACCACACCAGTGATTCAGTGGTTAAGTTCTCACAGATGTGAAACAAAAAGAGACATAATCCATTTTATACACAGACTTCAATGCATTAAAAATTGTATCAGAACAGGAGAATTACAGGCACAAGGAAGAAAAGCCAAAATCCTCTAAACAACTGAAAGTCACACTCCTCAAACTAATTCTGTAACCGCATGACAATTCCCTCAGCTGAGGTTTACAAATGCAACGTGAGGACCGACAGCATATGATTTCCTTTTTATGCCCCAAACTTGACTCCCTTTTCTCGACAGTTCCTTCTGGTCTTTCCCGCTGTGGGGGAAAGGGGGGCGCAAAATGGCACCAAGATTAAAGGAATTTATTTGTGTGCATTAAACGAACGCATGAGGCCTCATTTCTCTTTCGCTGTTAAAATCATCCGGAACACAGGCCTCTGGTTTCTCTCTTTGAGTGTGGGGTGATAGATTCAACCCATACCCATGTTTGATTGTTCTCAGCATCAAATTCATCACCGCTTCCCGTCTCCACCGACCACTCCGGTGGCTGTGGAAAACCGAGCGGAATTTTCTGAAGAGGCCAGGCAGGTTCTGGTTAATATGTTGGATGGAAAGTGAAATTACACTGAAGTTTCACATCAAATGCCGACAGCCTGGTTCAAAGCAAAGAGGCGAGCTTGCATGTGCATGCATGTGTGTGTGATTAAAAAAAAACAGTTGTGAGAATAATGTTTTATTATTACAAGTGATAGGTAGGATGTTTTGCAAGTGAATTTTAAGTCTGCGTGTACATACTTTTTTCTTTGCATGCTGGGAGTTATTGTTAATTCCACCGTGTGTTCCCAGACTTTCATTACTTAATGAATAGAAAACAACAGAAGCGCCTTTGGAGTGCGCGGTAATGGATAGGCATCATTATAAGCCTATTAGCTGTGGGTACTGTGAAGTAACCTCTGCATGGGAGGACATGGGTAACGCAAGGCACAAGAAAGGAGCACGTGTGTGCATGGATGTGCATGTGTGTGGTCTGCAGTCACAGTTTCAGGGTACGAACTGCACTCGACGGAACTCCAATCTGACTCAGGTTGTAGGCTGAATTTGCAGATGTTGGACGCAACTACATCTGAATGTAGTTTTGTTAAGTGGGAGCACAGGGACAGGAGGAGGTGAAACCAAGTCCATCAGTCAGTCAGGTGAAGCTGAAGAAACTACAACACTGTCCCCCGAAACAACAAATTAACACGCAAAATAGTAGTACAATGTAATTTCAGATGGTTTTCTCTTTATCTGTATTTATCTGATCTTTGTTATTATGAACAAGTTACAGAATATTAGCCTGCCCTAAAACTTGAGGTGTTTTCATGTATTTTCTGTGGTATTTAATCAGTTTTTAGCAACTGCTCTGTTTTGAAAAGAGCAACACAAACAAAGATTAATACTATTAAACTAAATTATCATGTTCATGATGATGATGATCATCATTATTAAGTAATAGTAACTCTTATTATCTGATGCCATGAACTGCATACATGTCAGCATTACATATACAGGGGTGTAATGTAGTGACCAGGGATTAAATCTCAGATGGTACTGGAGATGCTTCTTTATGTTCTTGGTCTTTTTTTGAATCATAGATTTCTCCATCTGGAGTTCAGGAGACCCCTGGGAAGAGTTTATGGAGTCATAAGGTGGCTGGACAGAGGTATTTGGAGATACTGATATCTTGGCAGGAGATCCAAGTTTTGATGGTCCTGGTGCTTCCTGTCTTACTGTATGTTTGTGAGACTTGGAGACTAACTAGTGACACTAAGGTGATGACTCAATGTCTTAAGTAATCAGAAAAATTTGTTGTCACTGTGGCAATCCCTCTGTGCTGAGGAAGATGGTCTCTTGGTCGATTCCTCGACTTGAAGAAGTAATGTAAAGTGCACAGATTAAATAAAACCATCGCATATCACTGTGTTAAATGCTTGGAAGTCAACATAGACTTTTCAGACCACCAGAAAGCTTGACAGCTAAAAATCTAAGTTTCTTTCTGGTGGTCTGATTAGTACAATTCTGTATTATCTAAGAATGAAAGGTGAGAGAGAGGAGTGAAAAAAGAAAAATAATCCATCCCTTCCTTCCTAACCCGAGGGTAAAATGAGGTCATTTCCTGTTCCGTCACAACTCACATGCAGACAGAACCACATCTCTGTGCAAACACTGAGTCCAGGTTCTTGTCGCTATCTTTCACCCCAGAACAAAGGGCTCTCTGAACGATCAATCAATTACCATCTGAGATACAGTTTGACAGAGGCAGGTCAGGTTTCCTTTTTGCATGAGTGGGATAAGAGTTTTGCTCTAGATCTCTTTCTTTCTGGAAGGACAGACTGTTTGAAATTTGTGCTTTTTTAAAAAAATATATATTTTTATGAAGCATATTTACTGTGATCTCATCCTGATGGGAGAAACACAGCAGTGAGGAGGAGAGAATCTGTGTGTAATTCTCTTTGTGTATGTGTGCGATCGTCTTACCTCAGGGAAGCCGCTCATGTTGACTATAATGAGCTGAGGTGATTTCATGGAGATCTGACCCAGCTGGTTGAGAGGGAACTTCCCGTCTTGAGTCGTCACCACAATGTGATCCAGGGCTCCTAAACAATTAGAAAAATACACTTTATTTTGTTTCTTACCAACAGAAGCAATTTAAGTCACTGTTTAAGTCCTGTCATTTGCAATGCAAGTCATTCCGGCTTCATTTTTCAACTGCTGTTTGAGAAAATCAGTAACAGATCCAGAGCAGAGCGGAGAAAAGGAGAACAAATGGAGCAGTTTTCCCATTTGGTGACACCAGTTCCATTCAGTTAATGCAAGTAAAAATACAGTTATATACAATGTACATTTATGAAGCATGCAGCTTCACCCAGGTAACTGTCAACTGACAGAGGACTTCAGAAGACAAGAAAGTGACTGAGCAAAAAGAAAAACCTATCTTGCAATTTTAAAGCATTTGAATAAAGAAAAAAAGGGGGGGGGGGTGGAACTACTTCATTTGTCCTCTGACCTCCTTTCCTGGTTGGCGGAGACAATTATTCAATCAGTTAGACACAACCACAGACCTGTGATCAAGCTCACAAAATGATCCTCCCAACTCTGCCATACTATCTTGCATAGAACCCCACCGATATTAACTTTGGGGGGCTGATACCGATATTGGGGAGTTTAAAAAAAAGAATTAGGATATGAATTTATCTACCAATATACAGTGCATCCAGGTATTCACAGCACTTCAATTTTTGCCCATATTTGTATGTTACAGCCTCATTCCAAAATGGATGCAATTAATTTTCCCCTCAAAATTCTACACACAATACCCCATAATGACAATGTGAAATTTTTTTTTTAAGATTTTTGCAAATTTATTAACAACAAAAAACTAAGAAATCACATGTACATAAGTATTCACTGTCATTGCCATGAAGCTCAAAATTGACCTCAGGTGCACCTTGTTTCCACTGATGATCCTTGAGCTGTTTCTACAGCTTAATTGGAGTCCACCTGGGGTAAATTCAGCTGATTGGACATGATTTGGAAAGACACACACCTGTCTACATATGAGGTCCCGCAGTTGACAGTGCATGTCAGAGCACAAACCAAGCATGAAGTCAAAAGAATTGTCTGTAGACCTCCAAGATGGGATTGTCACAAGGCACAAATCTGGGGAAGGGTATATAAACATTTCTGCTGCTTTGAAGATCCCAATGAGCACAGTGGTCTCCATCATCTGTAAATGGAAGAAGCTAGGATCCACCAGGACGTTTCTTAGAGCTGGGCACTCGTCTAAACTGAGCGATCACGGGAGAAGGGCCTGAGTCAGGGAGGTGAACAAGAACCCGATGGTCACTTTGTCACAGCTCCAGCCTTCCTCTGTGGAGAGAGGAGAACCTTCCAGAAGGACAACCATCTTTGCAGCAATCCACCAATAAGGCCTGTATGGTAGATTGGCCACACAGAAGCCACTCCTTAGTAAAAGGCACATGGCAGCCTGCCTGGAGTTTGCTGAAAGGCACCTGAAGGACTCTCAGACCATAAAAAACAAAATTCTCTGGTCTGATGAGACAAAGATTGAACTCTTTGGCGTGAATGCCAGGCATTATGTTTGGAGGAAACCAGGCACCATCCCTACAGTGAAGCATGGTGGTGGCAGCATCATGCTGTGAGGATGTTTTTCAGCAGCAGGAAATGGGAGACTAGTCAAGATTGAGGGAAAGATGAATGCAGCAATATACAGAGACATCCTGGATGAAAACCTGCTCCAGAGCGCTCTTGACCTCAGACTGGGGTGATGGTTCATCTTTCAGCAGGACAACAACCCTAAGCACACAGCCAAGACATCAAAGGAGTGGCTTCAGGACAACTCTGTGAATGTCCTTGAGTGGCCCAGTCCAGAGCCTAGACCTGAATCCGATTGAACATCTTTGGAGAGATCTGAAAATGGCTGTGAACCGTTGCTCCCCCCCCACATCCAACCTGATGGATCTTGAAACATGCTGCAAAGAGGAATGGGCAAAACTGCCCAAAGATAGGTATTTATGGGATGTTGTGAGTAGAATTTTGATGGAAAAAATTAATTTACTCCATTTTGGAATAAGGTTGGAAAAAGTGAAGCACTGTGAATACTTTCTGGATGTACTGTGCGCATATATATATATATATATATATATATGAACATATGAATGAGTCTTGATATTTCATGATCAAACCCTTATGGCAACAAAATGTAACAAGCTTTACATTTAAACATAAACTTTATTATAAATAACTATAAATATAACCAGCAATTAAAAAACCTCTTTTTGGCAGCTGTCATGTTGCATCACTCTGCATTTGCATTAAACTAACTTCTCATCTACTTTGGCTTCGCCTAGCTGGTGGCACAGCAAACACTTATTTCTTGTCGCTGTAAAACTCCCACTCTGACTGGTTGCTTTGCCTCTGTGTCTTGTAGCTAATGTTACCTAGGGGTGGTGGGAGTCCCAGCATGCTTGACAGTACAGTAAATAATGCTGGACAAACTACACAATGACATGATTTCCAACAGCCAAAGTGTTTTTTTCTGCATCATTTATTTGATAAAATAAAAGTTTTCATATCGGCAAAAATAACACTGATGCCAGTGTGTACATGAAAGGCTCATATCAACCGATATTATCAGACAACAGATTGGTCGGACTCTAATCTTAAATATCATGGTCATGAGTCTTTTGTGATAAAACACCTGAACTTTTCAACCTCTGTGAATTTCACTGGCAAATATGATTCATTTAACAACAACAACAAAAGTCCAATTATCTCCTCTTGAAGACATCATGCTGGAATTATTTTCTTTCAAGCACACCTTCACATGGAGTGCTACCTACTCATGTGTGAAGTTCCACTGAAACTCCTGAAGTGGTTGCTGAGGAGATGAATTGGGCACCCCTGATGATTTCCATGATTTTCCTTTATAAATCATTGGTTGTTTGGATCACCAAGAGGTTGTTATTTCTGCAAAAGGAGGATCTACATTCTAAATATTGATGTATTTTTTTCGGTTGGGGTGCCCAAACATATGCACCTACCTAATTTTGGTTAAATAATTATTGCACACTTTCTGTAAATCCTATAAACTTCAT
The DNA here is from genome assembly GCF_902500255.1 of Thalassophryne amazonica. Taxonomy (NCBI): domain Eukaryota; kingdom Metazoa; phylum Chordata; class Actinopteri; order Batrachoidiformes; family Batrachoididae; genus Thalassophryne; species Thalassophryne amazonica. The sequence continues at coordinate 34,025,405 of NC_047119.1, forward strand.
TTCACTTCTCAAATATCAGTGTGTTTGTCTGCTATATCTTATGTTTAACAGAAATTTCTGATCCAGACAACCAATGATTTATAAAGGAAAATCATGGAAATCATCAGGGATGCCCAAATGTTTGCATACAACTGTATAAAAATCAACGTATGATGCAACAGTTAAACACAAAACTCAAATTACCTCTCCTTGATGATGTCAGACCAGAATTAGTTCCTTTCATGCACATCTTCATATGGTGTACTGACGTTTCACTGAATCTACCAACTGTCTTACAAGATTAATGGACAGATGGACAGGAAGATTCCTATATACAACCCCCCCAAAGGATTTTTATTTGCAGGAGGTGTTAATAATTGCAAATACATATAGGAACCTTCATTATCTATCAATACTGGTACCAATCACATACCTTTAATACATTTGTGTGTATGTGCTTTGCTAATGTAGCCATCTAATAAAACATCAAGACAAACTGTGAAACAAATATTCTGCTCCCCTAAAGGAAAACATACATACCCCACAGTGTGACACAGACATGCAATACAACAACAAAAGACTCGGATCAGATTTTGTTTTTTTCTCCGATATCTGATCCAGTAATTTTACCAGATATTGAGCCAACACTGATCCAAAATGTTGGATCAGTGAACCCCTAATAATAACAAATAAATCCAGAAACAGATATCTGAACTAAAACTCTTGAAACGTCCCATTTACTACAATCTCAAAAGAACTCCATTCCTATAGTTGTTTTTCAGATCATCACCCATTCACCCCCCCCCCCCCCCCCCCCCACCACCACCCACACACTACATTCATAGCAACCAAGGTCAAACCCAGCACTCAAGCCAATTCAACTTCATTTGGTAAAAGTGTAACCAAAGATTCTCTTTGGTTTCCTGTCTAAGGTCAGTTCAGGTCAGCAGTATTTTGGATATCAAGCTGATACATACAGCAGAGAAAGCAGCAGTGAGCATGACTCTGTGATACATCACTTAAATGTCAAAAATGATTCAAAACTGTCTCAATAACTGCACAATGTCTCAGTTGACAAGTACAGTGTTTCCTCTCATGAACAATCAAAAACAAATACTTTAGAAAGACTATATTTAAACACAGGCCCAAAAGTAGAAACTCAGTGTAACAAAAGTCAGTCTAAGTAAGCATACCACTTAAATGATCACTTTTACAGCCATTTTAAATTGAAGTCTGGGCATAGATACAAGAAGATTTTCTAGTCAGTCAATATGTCTTGAAGTTAAATCAACTAATAAATTTAATCATTATAGAAATAATGAGAGCAGGTTCCCTTCAAAAACAGAGTGGTAGCAAAAAAAACAGACTAATGAGGGAAGCTTCCAAGACCCCAATAACAACTCTGAACGACTTACAAGCACCTCTAGGCTGACATCACCAATCCCTTCTTTCTGCAACATTTCTGTCCCTCACTACTTTTTCAGTTTACCAGCTGCACACACAAACAGACGTGCATAAAACTATGCATTCAACATACAGTGCCACATGCAGACATATGTACACATGCACACGCCCCTCAGCTTAATCAGGGCCAGATGAGAGGTTTGTGGAACAAACATGCACACAGTCGACAACTGACGTCATTTCATTCCACCACCTCATCTCTCCTGTCAGCTCCAAGTCCGGCTGCCTCCCTGGATTACTGTGCAGCTGGACAGAAGAGCCGGGATGGACAGACTAAAGGAAAACAGCAGGCAGTCACAAACGGACACACGGAGGGAGATGGCAGAATGAACGACGGGAACGAGGGAAGACAAAGTGAACGATGGAGATGGAATGGTTTTGAACAGGGTCCTTAAATATTAAAGACATCAGGGGAAATGATCTATAAGCAGAGGGCAAAATACAAAGCTATGAATTACTAGAAAAAACATAATAAAGGAGGGATAAAGGGCAGGATCAAGGTTAATAAATGAAACAATTTTACACTGTCTGCTGGAAGCAACGGCAAACAACAGTATAAGAAAGGAACACTGCTCTGTAATGTTAAAAACTGTACTCTTTTACTGTCCTTTAAACATAAAAAGGACTTAACATGCAGGTCAGATGGAAAACAAAGTGCAGCCTCATCTCAGCAAGAAAGGAGAAGAAACTCAGGCGCTTTCAGTTTGAAGTCTGACTCCAGCCGGCTGTGCTTTGGCCTCCCTCGGGAGCTTCCATTATACAACCTGCCTTTGACTCCCCTAAGCCCAGCTCCCATTTGTGAGAACCCAGAAGGGAAGGGCCACGACCTGGATGTAGTTGGGGAAGCAGAGGTCAAACCAGGGTCAAGATAAGGTCACATCGTGCTCTTGTCATACAAAGCAAAAAAAGACAAGTAACTAAACCTTTATGAAGTAATAGTGTGGCTGTGCTGTCAAGACTGCAAAGTGTGCATGCTTTCAATATGATAAATATGCAAAACAGAGGGGGTTTTTTTCTGAGAAAGTCTTGTAATAATTTCCTGCTGTTAAACTTCATTTTGCAGTGAGTCAGTACAAAAGGAATGGATGTGTACTCTGTGGTGTTTCACATTCATTTTTCTCTGACCTCAGTGCACTGCATATAATTCTGTGACACCCGCCCTCGTAGGACAGAGTTTGGCAGGTTTCACATCTCTGCATGCTCCGCCCACACCTGTTCCAGCTGCTGATTGGCTGAGCAACACCTTATCTAGCTGATCAGGTGTTAGTAGAGCATAGAGAAACTTGACACATACATAACCCCCTGACTTAAAGAAGTCAGATTTATTTCAATAAATTGATATCTAATCTATAAATGGACACTTTTCGCACCGGGGTGAAAACAAGCAGCAGTGACCTTGGGGGCCACTAGTGACAACTGACAAATAAGCTCATTCCAAGCTACATGCAGCTTTAACCACACCTGCTCCTAATTTCCATCATACATGTGACAAGATTATTCCCCACAACAAGACCAGACATGCACAGCAGGTGGCAGCCAGGAATGTGGTATATTACATAAGAAAAACAAATTTGTTTTTTGTATTGATCTGATCCATCAGGGTTGACCAGGTTTTATTCATCTTATCCTCACTGTACACTCTTTCAATTTTGAGACTTAGAAGATGACAGCATTTACCGTTTTGGAGTTATTGAGTTAACAAACTGGAGGGGATGGGCTCACCTATTTATCTATTCATTCACTTACTGCATTTTACTTATCTGGGCTTTTGCCAAAACCTAACGATAAAACAATAAATCAAACATTCCACAATTTTACAGTAGATAAAAATTCTAAATAAAATGTGCTCTTTTACTGTTTTCAGTAATATTTGTGACATCTAGCCAATTTTAAACCATTTTAAGAAGAGACGTCATGAATAATTTTTTTTCTTGGCCTTAAAGCTGGGGTGCAAAATTAAACATTTAAGATTCTTCTGTTTTACAATAATGCTTGCACTGCAAAAGCTGAATGAGTGTTTTAACTTTGAGAGCCATTGGACATCTGGTGGGCAGCACGGTGGCTTAGTAGTTTGCACTGTTGCCTCACAGCGAGAAGGTCATGAGTTTGATTTCCACTTGTGGACTTTCTGTGTGGAGTTTGTGTGTTCTCCCAGTCTTTGTGTGGGTTCCCTCCAGGTGCTCCAGCTTCCTCCCACATCCAAAGACATGCGGGTTAGGTGGACTGGAATCTTTAAATTGTCCGTAGGTGTGCGTGTGGGTGTGACTGTGTTTGTTTGTGGCCCTGTGACAGACTGGTGTCCTGTCCTGGGTGTAACCCGCCTCACGCTCTATGACTGCTGGGATATGCTCCAGCCCCCCGCAACGCTTAATTGCACTAAGCGGTTGAAGATGAGTGTGAGTGTGTGTGGACATCTGGTCTGTTTTTCCTGTTGGTAATGCAACAGTTTTGTAGTGGAGGATGAACAGACAGGGATTCAGAGAAACAAAGATAAGATGAATACCTGCTGAGGTTCGGATGCTTAGGTTGCGTGTGAAATCCTCTTTGAGCGTCTCAACAACGGCTGTCATGTCCTCCTTCACTTCATCTAGACTGATGATGTCTTCCACCAGAGACGCATTAATGTTCAGCTTAGCTGGCTGGCTCTTTGCTTTAGCTAAGATGAGAAAATGCAGAATCAAGAGAAGCACAGAGAGATAGAAAACAACAAAAACAAAAAAACTGATGTAACTTACAATGGTGCCAACAAAAACACAGGCTGACCATTTCACTAACCTTTTGCCTTCTTGGTGGCATACAGCCTGGTACACATGGCAAAGAGGGTGGAATCAGCACACTGAGGTGGCGCAGTGATCCTAGAGGCGACCACGTGGGGAGGCCGAACATGTCGCACCAGGGACGGACACAGAAGTGGCTTCAACAACCTCAGACGACTCACAGCCATACCTGTGAACACTGAGTCACAGTATCAATGGGAGAAAAAGAATTAAAAAATACTCTTAATTGTCAACATCAGCCAGTAGGAGGTACATCTACCATACTGTACTTCTTGTTGAAAATCATTACAGTGCCACATTTTTTTTGTTGCCTATCACTCATTATTTATGAACATATTACAGAAGACCAATAGCTGATTTACCTTTAAAAACAAATCAGATTAATTATAGGTCAGAACACAATGGGGAAAGAAGGCTTTTAAATTCACAGTGCCCTTCACCTGGAACAACTTACAAAATGACCTGAAACTTCAGGAGCTGGTCTCTTTAAACACTTTTAAAGCACTACTACAAGACTTGGAGGCTGAAACATCTGTCTGTAGATGCTTGGACAGATGATCACATGATGCTTATTTTTAACAACATGTTTCATGAGGAGGAGACCCAGGACATGCTGGAGGGACTACATCTCTCGGCTGGCTTGGGAATGCCTTGGGGTTCCCCCGGAGGAGCTGGAGGAAGTGTGTGTGGATCGGGATGTCTGGGCGGCTTTGCTTGAGCTGCTGCCCCCGCGACCCGACTCCGGATAAAGCGGAAGAAAATGGATGGATGGATGGATGTTTCATGAGTATCAATGTATGTTTTATCCTGTTTGTCTCTTTTGTTTGTTTTAACTTTGTCTCTTTTGCTGCCTGTCTTGGCCAGGACTCTCTTGGAAAAGAGATTTTCAATCTCAATGAGCTTTTCCTGGTTAAATAAAGGTTTGAATGAAAGTTACAATTATACTGATAACCAAAAAGCATGATTTCTAATGTTTTAAATGACAACTGTTTTAAATCTGTTCAAACATTTGTTATAATTTTATAAGCATTTTAATTTTGAATTGGACAGCACTTTACACTTTTGTTGTCTTGAAAGTGCTTTATAAATAGTCATTATTCTTACTATTATTGTTGCTGAGGGGAAAAGATCTGCAGTTTGTGTGTGACCCCATGATAATTACTGTCACACTGTTACCGAGGTAACACAAAATTTTAAGATAGGTGCAGGTGTCACAAGTTTTTTTCAGATGTATCTGAAATTTAGATTTTGCAGTATACTTTTTTGTTGTTACTTGGGCTCAAACTAGTTTGCAAATCAATTATTAAATCAGACTAAAAATGTATTATGTTGTAGTTTCTTTAACAAAGAAATTGGTCTTGACTTTAGATAATTGGAAATTGTATATATCTGGTAAGAGGACAGTTGATTGTGCATAAAAAAGGCAATTTTTGGAAGACGCTGATTCAGGCTCTGGGAAATAGTAATGACAACTTTTCACTTGTTGATACTGCACAGTTTTTTTTTTTTAAACCAAAAACATTAACAGAGCTGTACACAATATTACAAAAAACTGAACACTGCAGTTCTAATATATTTTTTAAATGATACAGATGGAAAGATAAAAAAGCCACAAGTGCCCAAAAAATATCCAGAGCTGTACACAATATTGCAAAAAACTGGAAACTGCAGCTGTAATTACATTTTTTAAATTATACTAATGGAAAGATTCAAATAAAAGAAGCCACAAGTACCCAAAAATTATCCATGGCTGGCTGTCATTTTGGATCACATTTCTTATTAACGGCAGGGTTACATCTTTTTAAGTATCAAATGCAATCCGACCCACAGTGATTTGTGTCTAATAAATAAATAACTGGACATCTGCGTTCATCTTCAAAATTATTCTTATGAAGTAGTATTCATATTCATCTAGTGCAGCATGGTGGCCCAGCTGCTGGTGCACTTTTTTCCCCAGAGTGGAAGATTCCTGGTTCAAGGCCAACCCTGCCTCATTCTCCATGTAATGTGGAATTGCGTCAGGAAGGACATTCAGCATAAAACTTGTGCCAACTGAACACACACATCCATAATAGATCTGCTGTGACGGTGACCTCAAAGGGGAAAAGCAGTGATTAAGACTACTGTTCAAACATTTGTACTCCTAAGTGTGGGGTTACTGTTCAGACAGAGGCAATTTACACTCTAGTTTTTTGTTGTTGAAATCAATCATTTCACTGCTATATAGTAAAAACATGCGTCAAGTGCACAGGCTACATTAAATACAATAGCAGCTCATTGAAATACTCTGACTCTCTCTCTCACACACACACACACACACACACACACACACACACACACACACACACACACACACACACACACACACACACACACACACACACACACACACACACACACACACACACACACACACACACACACACACACTCAAAAGCCAAAACTAACTTGACTCAACCCCTGCATAGTTGTTTGGGAGCTGCTGAAGTGGAAACTCCCGTTCAAAATGCACAACACTAATGACAACAAACCTTCTTTTGTATTATCCACCTCCCACTGTGAACTTCTATAACTGAACCTTATCAGACATACACGCACAGACAACCTCTGAGATATCTCGAAGAAGCCCAAACACAACCTAAAGAGTGTCTTTCACAGTCAGTGCCTGTGAACAGCTGGCAGCGAGAACGACAATTTATATTTACGATCTGCGTAGCAACAGCGCCAGCAACTTCATTAACTGTTGGTAATAAAGACAGAAAATGATGTTATGCATTTTGGCTGTACCCCGGTTACTCAGGGCAGCCCTTGGTCTTCTTTTGCAAGCGATCTCCTAGCCAAGTACTAATCAGGACCGGGATCAGCCGTGCACAAAAAAAGCGGATTAGCTGCGATGAAGGCAGAAAATAAAAAGGCAGACAAATCCCAACAACAAATGCACATCATATTTTGTAATAGCAAGCACTCAAAAGCTGCCATGCCATCAATGGTTATTGCATGTGATAATTGCAACAACATTATGATTTTGTGTGTTACATACAAACAACTACTGCATCATTTTTGTCACATGTGTAAAAGAACCATTTGGGGTTATGTGAGCTGTGCACAATTACGGTGATAATACCTTGGAACAGGGATAACAGACATTCACAGTAATATGAAAAATTCACTATTTACGTAATGTTTTTCAAAACACATATTTAAAGCAGGCACAATATTGTTTTCAAACCTAGTACAGGTCTCTCATGACCACTTTCTGTATTAGTCGCTATTACTTGCAGATATGACCCAAAATACAAATACGTTCCAATGGCAATATTTAGACTAGACTGTTGGCCGCCACCTCGAATACAAATCCACAACAGGCATCCATCTGAGGCTGGCAGATTTCCTGACAGGCTGATATGATTCGGCACACTCTGGCAGAGGACATAGGCTCAGATGTGGGACGGTGACAGATCTCTTTGGAGGGGAAGTCGAGCAGAAAAAGTGAAGCACAGGTGTTACGTAGGATATTGTAGCCTTGTATCCTGAATATTACAGACAGTGCAGCAGCTGCAGGCACACCTCTCCTTCTTCCCGCAGAACCCAGGTGATAAGCCTGCGTGGTGTCTCCTCTATACACCTTATCAGATAGTCTACTGTATTATGTTCTGCTCAAAATATAACATTCTGCCCTGCTTTCCACAATACCGCCTTGACAAACAAGCCATTTCACACAGTCAGGTACATAAGTATATGGCCAGTGGCACAATTTTAGTCAATTTTCCTCTGTACACCACCACAATGGAGTTAAAATAAGATGTGCTTGCAGTGCAGACTTTAATCCAAGGGGTTTATTACTGCCATTTTCATATACACTGCCTCCATTTTCAGCGGCCACAAGTTATTAGACAAACGAAATGTAAGGACCATTCATAAATTCACTTTTTCAGTCACTTTTCTTTAGACAAGTCAAAGAATGGATAAATGAACATTTCTAATTTGGTATGTGGAAAAAAAAACATGAAATCATAGATCCATCACAACTTGTAGTATTACCTCATGTGATAACTACTATATCGACTTGCTGATGATTTATTTCTACAACCTCAATAACCTTTCTGGCCTCATTACTATCTGTTGCATTTACGTGTATTCATGATCATAATATGAGTTTTGTTGTAATCCCCCACTCCCCACCCTGTTGTGGCTTGTCAACTTGTACTCTCTCTGGGTCAACACAGCCCGAGAATCTATTTTATTTTTTGTTCATATTTTATTTATTTGCAGCCATACCGCTCTGTGCACACCTCATCCCGTCAGATGTCAGAAGAGAAGCGGAGCAGGTCATGATTAGTACTTGGCTGGGAGATCACTTCCTGTGCTTGTTTCTTCACGTAGAACTGAACTAGTATCAGGAAGGGCAGCCAGTGTAAAACTTGTGACAAACAACATATATATTTTATTTATTTGAAATATTTTCAAATGTTTTCCACATTCCAATTTCAATGTCAGAATATTCTTAAGAATTAAAAGTTCATTCACCGTCTCGCAGTGTGTGACTCACACGAGAGGTCAGTTTCAGCAGAGTTCCGGTTTAGGGCACAATGTAAACATACCTCGTGAAGTATGGACAACAAGACAACATCAGGGCACGGCAGAAGTTCATCACAGGTGCTACACCTCATCTAGATAACCCTCTCAACTTGAGAGAATGTGTCATCATCATAATCACTCGTGAACTTGCTGAATCGATGTTATCCTCATCCTCGCTAGCCACTGTTTACATGTCTTTGAAATGCCAGAATTCTGCTGGCGCCGCGGTGCATTCTGGGAAGCACAGAGGGATTATGGGAAACGTTAAAGTACCAAATTACTCTGTGAAAGGGTTTGAATGATGAATACATTCAAGGTTTAGGGGGAATTGGATCAAAGATCAGTTCCAAGCCATTTTGTGTGTGTAATCAGACAGAAGTCTCCATGGATTATGATGTTTGCAGGTGACACTGTAATCTGTAGTGAGAGTAGAGAGCAAGCTGAGACAAGCTTAGGGAAGTGGTGGCATACTGTGGAGAAAACGGGAAGGGGAATGAAAGTCAGTCAGAGCAAGAGAGAGTACATGTGTATGAATGAGAGGGGAGCAAAGTTGAATGTTAAGGTTGCGAGGAGCAGAGGTGGTGAAGCTGGATAAGATTATGGGGAATTTTTCCTAGGGCAGCACGGTAGCTCAGTGATTAGCACTGTTGCCTCATAGCAAGAAGGTCCTAGGATCGCTTCCCACTTGATCCTTTCTGTATGGAGTTTGCATGTTCTCACAGTGTTTGCATGGGTTCCTTCCAGGTACTCCAGCTAAGACATGCAGGTTAGGTTAAATTGACTTAAGGTGTGAATGTTTTTGTCTATCTATAAGTGTTGTTGACCCTGCAATACGCTGGTGGCCTGTTCAGGGTGTACCCTGCCTCTTGCCAACTGATCACTGTGATAGGCTTCAGATCCCTTGTAACCCTTAAGTGTAATAAGCAGATTTAGGAGATAAATGAAGGAATGTTTTAAAAAATGGAAAGTGTGGCAGAGAGTGCAGGCAGGGTGGAAAAGACTGGTAGGACTGATTTGTGATAGAAGGATATCTGCAAGAGAAAGCTTAGAAGACTTTAGTGACACCAGCAGTGGTGGGCACAGCTAACCAAAAAGTTAGCTTCGATAACTGGTAATCAGCTAACTGAAAAGTTATCTTTTTTAATGCTAAACCGATAAACTGCCTAAAAACTTATCGGAAGCTACAGATAACCGATAACTTTATATTTTGCCTCCCATACGCTCTCAGCTACTAAGAAGCTGATTTGGAGCTTAAACACCGCCAAAGCTTCTGACAGAATCAACAGCGATCACAAACCCAAACAGCCAATGAGCCAGCGCTTGTCTTTGTGTGCTCTGCCCCCTGCTGTAGGAAAGTGTCATTTACCCTGACAGAATACAGTAGTCCTGCGATGAGGCAGAGGTCTTGAAATGGCAAGCAGGTTTGAATTATGGTTTTGCTTTAAAAATAAAATTATTCTGGATAGAATAACTACATTAATGTAAACAACATGTACAAAGTGATATATAACACATATCTGTTAATTTTAAAATAATGCACTAATTCTGAAGATTTGAACATTAACACACAGACTATACTATATATAGTATACTATGACTCGCTGTGACCCTCTGTGCCTACATTAGTCTGTCTGGTCAAAAACTCAAAACCACACAGAGTTAGATCGTCAGCTCATGTTCGTTAGCATGTTAACACTGGCGTTATGTGATGCTAGTGAGTTTTCATGCCAACATTAGCCCGTTATCTTTCTCTTATGTGATGGCTAGCAAGTTTGCCAACAATTAAATCCATCATGTATCACTGATTTAAGATGCTCCCCTTGCTCAGGTCCTCAGTCACCACATGTATGTTTTTTAAAGCACATTATAAATTCCATTGCTCACAATGGAGGTGCTCAGCACATGTTTATGTGAGGTGCAACGTCAGTGCCTTACCTCGAGCCACACTAAAATACAAAATGGACGAAGTGTAACGAAATGGAGGATAATCAAAAATTACAGTACATTTCATTACATGCACTCAATTATGACAAAACTAACTTTATATCATAGATTCCCCACATAACATATGCTTAATGCAAAATGAATGCCACAATCCATCTCAAAAGCCAATACCAACAACATTTCATCCCATTTTGCCGATATTGGTAATCGTCAGTAGCATGTACTGTATTAAGAAATGTCTAATCAATCGTGAAAATAATCGTGACTAGGTGGCATTTCGTAATTATCAGTCCCCACTCCATTTCGTTACATTTTACCCTCATTTCATAATTATTAGGCTCCATTTTGCTCCATTTCGTATTTTAGTATAGCCACCTTGCATTGCATCTAACTCCAAGGTAACACCAAGCCAAATTATACAACATATCATATAAAGATTGTGACTTTACTAAAATAAGGAAACAATGCCGCAACACAATGAAAGCATTTACCAATTATGAACTGCAACTGGATTAAATATATATAATTCAGGGCATTGTTTCTCAGTATTTTCCCAATAACTTGCTCTAAGGAAAGACTATTCAACAGATTACAGCCAGATTCATTGGCTGAAAAGTATATTTACCAACTCGTATTTCATAAATACTATGACTAAAGAAACCAACTTTACGTGCTTCAATAATCTAAAAGAATGCATTTACAAAAATATCTAAGTATTTTCATTTGAGGGGATTACTGCCAGATTACAGTGGCGTTATCCACCAGAATTACCAGTTTTATTAAATCTAATAAAGGTCATTGCAATTGTCCGTGAAACACGAACAAAAACATGCATTAAACGTTTAGTTACCCAGAGTAAAACTGTGGTTAACTCAACTACGGTTCTTCAAAATAGTTATGTACGCTTAAACAGTACTAATTTAACCACAAAGTGAGTACTTACTTTATAATTTAAGGTTTTTACAGGAGCATAGCTGCTAATGAGAAAGGAGAGAAACACGTTTGGCGTTTGCGTGTGGCGTCATCATTCCGCGCTGACGCCGAAGGACGTCGGAGGGATTGTTCGAAACGATCTACGGAGTGTCCCGGCTGAGCGGGGTTTCAACCTACAATAAGACTTTTTCCGAGAAGAGACACACAAAACGGCAAATTGAATGACTCCACCAACGTACATCATCAAGCTGCGCCTTTGTTGTGAATTGTAAGGTTCGAAGAAAGCTAATTCGCTTCGTTTTTTTAAGGAATAAGTTTTTAAAAATGTGTTAGAAATGATTTGTATTACGCTCTGACGTATTTGAATCGTCCCACAACTGGGAATTAACCGAGCAGCGTCAACTTCAAGACGTTTCACAGAACGAGGAGGTAAGTGGAATCAAATGTTAGCGAACTGCTAAAATATCAGAATACGTTATTACTTTGTTATAAAGAGGATTTTTACTCATGTAGACGATTGATTTGACATTAATAAATACAGCTCACCTCACTCAGTCAACCTAATCTCACACTGAATCATCAGCCGGATCACAAATCGATTCGGTGCCAGCGTGTCAGTCGCACTTTTTAATTATACAAATATATAGTCATCAGAAGTTGTGTGTGTGTGTGTGGTGATAAAACAAGTATTTGGATCTCAAATAGGATTTTCTGTTGTTGCACTGATTAAGGGAAAACTCAACTGTTACATTTCTATCAAAATTGAAGTTTGCCCAACATTGCAGGTTAATTAATGGAAGTAATCCTCAGATGCAGTCCTATTCTGTTTTACACAGACAAAAGCAACAGATCTGTTGGCTCGAGAAACTGGAATAAGCAAATCTTAAACATTTTTGTTTGAGTATGGATTTAGAACTTTCTTATAGGACTCCATTTCTCTGCCTCACACAGAGGACACATGTCATCTGCAGCAGAGACAGTGGAAAATGCCTCCATCATTTCAGAGAGTGTGGCACATGACGGAAACCGCTTGTGGATAGGCAACATCGATCCCAAAATCACAGAGTGAGTAAATCACCAGCTGGTTTCAGACAGACAACACTTCTTCCTTGAATGTGGTGGAGATTTATGTCTTTACAGTTGTATGCAAAGGTTTGGGCACTCCTGATGATTTCCATGGTTTTCCTTTATAAATCATTGATTGTTTGATCAGCAATTTCAGTTAAATATATCATATAGCAGACAAACACAGTGATATTTGAGAAGTGAAATGAAGTTTATAGGATTTACAGAAAGTGTGCAATAATTCTTTAAACAAAATTAGGCAGGTGCATAAATTTGGGCACCCCAACAGAAAAAAATACATCAATATTTAGTAGATCCTCTTTTTGCAGAAATAACACCCTCTAAACACTTCCTATAGCTTCCAGTGAGAGTCTGGATTCTGGTTGAAGGTATTTTGGACCATTCTTCTTTACAAAACATCTGAGGTTTGTTGGTTTCCGTGCATGGACATCCCGCTTAAAACCACACCACAGATTTTCAATAATATTCAGGTCTGGGGACTGAGATGGCCATTCCAGAATGTTGTACTTGTTCCTCTGCATGAATGTCTTAGTAGATTTTGAGAAGTGTTTAGGGTCGTTATCTTGTTGAAAGATCCAGCCCCGGCGCAACTTCAGCTTTGTCACTGATTCATGAACACTGTTCTCAAGAATCTGCTGATATTGACTGGAATCCATGTGACCCTCCACTTTAACAAGATTCCCAGTACCTGCATGGGCCACACAGCCACAGAGCTTGATGGAACCTCTGCCAAATTTTACTGTACATAGCAAGCATTTTTCTTGGAATGCAGTGTTCTTTTTCAGCCATGCATACTGCCCCTTTATGTCCAAATAACTAAAATTTAATTTAGTTTCATCAGTCCACAGCACCTTATTCCAAAATGAAGCTGGCTTGTCCAAATGTGCTTTAGCATACCTCAAGCAACTCTGTTTGTGGTGTGTACGCAGAAAAGGCTTCCTCTGCATTACAGCGTCATACAGCATCTCTTTGTGCAAAGTGCGCTGTATAGTTGAACGATGCACAGAGACACTATCTACAGCAAGATCATGTTGTAGGTCTTTAGAGCAAGTCTGTGGGTTGACTATGACTGTTCTTTCCATCCTTCACTTCAGCTTATCTGAGGTTTATCTTGGCCTGCCACTTCGGGCCTTAACTAGTACTGTGCCTGCGGTCTTCCATTTCCTCATTATGCTCCTCACAGTGGAAACTGACAGATGAAATCTCTGAACCGAAACTGTGGTTGGGCATTGTCAAAACAGATTTTATTTTCCAAATTCAGTACTATGTTACATTAAAATCTGATTTTAATGTGATTTAATCACCACCTGTTGCATTTTTAATCCTTCCATGATTAACACTGCATTGCTATGAGCAGCCTCCCCTATCTCAAACATTTACATTTTACTGTTGTTTATAGGAATTCTTCAAATGGTGTGACCGACATTTGCCACCCATTGAATGTTCAGAATGTTCAAAGTTGTTGAATGTTTGTGTATGGGAGCAGGTGCTGGTGTATGCATCACCTCACAGAACTGCTTTGGGTCCTGACAAACAACCATTCAGGCAAACCAACGGTTCATCTCTGTCTCTTAAAAGTAGCCATATGAATGTCACTGCTGAGGTAAATAATACACTCACTATATATACACAAAGACTGCTGATTGTTGAGTCTAGGAAGTCATGCAAAAGCCTGGATCTTAGTCTTGATCCAGGACATGCGCAAACCCAAACACTCCAGCTCCTCACTTACCTTCTTGATTGCTGAAACCAGGATGTTCATTGGTTCCATGAACGTCACAGCATCATCTGCAAAGTCAGAGTGAGGGAACATGTCCTCACAGGCACATGCACTAAAGTTAGTGGGCTCCACAGCTCTTCCTTACACCCAGTCCATGCAAACACTTAACAGAATAGGGACCAGAACACATTGTTGAGGAACCCCAGAGTTTAATGGAAAGAACTCAGAGATTCACAGTTTGTGTGTGTAGGTAAGCCATGATATCCAAAAACTTATTAGGGATGCTGTGATACACAGATTGAAGTTTCAGCTTATTAAACCAAACCTTTTCACAAACAAAAATTATTGTTGTTTTTTTCCCTTCAAAAACATGTTGGTCAGTGGTCAGTGCACTTGCTTCCAAAACAGAAGGTACTTGGTTCTAAACAGTCCGTGCCCATTCTCCATGTAATATGGATTTGCATCAGGAAGGGCATCCGGTGTAAAACCTGTGCCAGGTTAACGTACAGATCCATATTGGATCTGCTGTGGTGACCCTGAGGGGAAAAAGGGATGAGGTGAAAGATCTTACTTTTTGAAACTGGAGTTTGATGTTGATTTTTGCCTCAAACTTTAAGCTGGATGATTTTCCTGACACACCTTTCCATGTATGGGGAAAAATGGGGCATGGGTTTTCTTGAACTGGGGACCTTATAGTTGTGAGGCAACCGTATCAGTGCCCTAATATGGGGGATTTGGGGCACGGAGGCATAGTTGCAGTCCCCTTGCCTTGAAACTAGAAGGTCATTGGTTCAAAGCTACCCAGGCTCCATTCTACTTGTACATCTGGAATTGTGTCAAGAAGGGTGTCTGTTCTAAATCTTGTGCCAAATCAGCATCCAGATCCATGCAGGATCGGCTATGATGACTTTGAGCAAAGCCAGAAGTTTATCCATTGATCAAGTAATTTTTATTGGCTTCCTCATTTTTTTTCACAGGGTCATCACAGCAGATCTATACTGGATCCAGATGTTGATTTGGCAGAAATTTTAAATCCGATGTCCTTCCTGGCGCAACTTCAGATATACATGAGAATGGGCATGGGTGGTCGTGAACTGGAAACCTTCTGATTTGGACGCATGCTCACTAACCGCTTGCGCCAATGATGTGCATTTCCTAAATTATGTGCAAATATCTGAACTTGTGTTCATTTTTCAGTTGACTAGATAATAAGGTTAGTGTTTCGTTTTTAGTAGCAACAAGTTTTTGATTTGACATTTGCTTAAAGACAGAATGTGCACTAAACCCAAGGTGTCGCTTTTTACCCCGCCTGCCTCGGCTTCATAGAGAGGCGATGCTTTGTGTGCGCATACATGATTGATTAACAGTGTGCATGCGTCCGTGTGTGCGTGTTTGAGGCTGAGCAGACAGGGCTGGGTGTGGTAAAGAGAGGCAGCGAGGCGTGGCGATCTGCTCGACTAAGGAGCAGCCATCATTCCTCACTCATCTGACCTGTTTACTCTCTCTCTCTGTCAACCTGGAGCTGATTGTGTGTTTAAGCATGTCTAAGTACACACTTGATGTATGAGTGTTTGGGTGGCAGCAAGGCGGAGGTGCTAGCGTGCACACAGCGAGGTGTCTGTGTATATTTAATTTAACACATTACATCTATGTGCCAACATTCTCGCATTGTCAGGTTTTTCTATAAAAAGAGAGATGTCCATTTTTGCTGGTTTTCTGTTGGGAAAGAAGAGCGGTCTAAATGGGGTGACTTTTGCTTTTCGGGGTAAGAGCTGGGTTTGTGCGCCTGTGGGAGCTCCTGGAGAATGTTCGGGTTGCGGCTCTGGTGGGCGTCTAGACAGGCGTTTCCTTCCCCTTTTCCCTGCTCTGCTCTACTTCTCCCTAAATAGGCCACTGCATCACAGTGTGGAGGGAAAACAAGAGAAATGCCCATGGCCCCAGTTGCTGATTGGGAAGATTAATTAGCTCTTAGGTAGCATATGCAGCGCTCTGTGTTTGTCCCTGTAAGTCAAGCTCAGTATGTTTGTGGTTTGCACACCCGAATGGCAAGGTGCTTGTTAAAGGACAAGTTCACTTGTCTTTTTTTTTTTTTTTACATCCACAGTCATATTAAAACATTGTTAGAAATCACATGTTTTTGAGTGCTCTACTCACCTGTGAGACCTCTGCTCTCTGACAGCTTGTGAAAATAATTCATTTTTTCACACATTGCTAAAAACATTTCAGTGAAACTAAGATAACTGTAAAGAGTGATGAAAATATAGTTTATTCCTTAGTTAAAAGGTACAAAATTAGTTGTGAAACATCTTTTTCAAGTTGGTGTCAGGTACCTAATATCAAATTGTTTCAATAACATCAACACTTTCACATAACAGGTCAATTGGTGTCACCTTAATGCTTAAACATGGGGAATTGAATGACATATTGCAAATGTTTGACGACGACGACGACGACAACAACAACAAAAAGGCTTCATCCACATTTACATATTTGCCTGTCGGAGGGTCCAGGGAATTTGTCCAAAATTTTTCCTGAAGAGGGGGTGGGTCGATGCACGAACATGGCCAATATCAGACTGTTGAACAGTTCAACATCCACCACCAAACTGTGAACATTGCACTACATGCACATTGTCACCTTCTTAATACTCTAACCCTGCTGCTGCTGCCGACCTTGTGCCTTGTATATACAGTGAGGAAAATAAGTATTTGAACACCCTGTGATTTTGCAAGTTCTCCCACTTAGAAATCATGGAGGGGTCTGAAATTTTCATCTTAGGTGCACGTCCACTGTGAGAGACATAATCTAAAAAAAAATATCCGGAAATCACAGTGTATGATTTTTTAAAATATTTTTTATTTTTTTATTAATTATTATTAATTATTTTATTAATTTTTTATTTGTATGTTACTGCGGCAAAATAAGTATTTGAACACCTGTGAAAATCAATGTTAATATTTGGGACAGAAGCCTTTGTTTGCAGTTACAGAGTTCAAACGTTTCTTGTAGTTTTTCACCAGGTTTTCACACACTGCAGCAGGGATTTTGGTCCACTCATCCATACAGATCTTCTCCAAATCTTTCAGGTTTGGAGTTTCAGCACCCTCCAAAGATTTTCTATTGAGTTCAGGTCTGGAGACTGGCCAGGCTACTCCAGGACCTTGAAACGCTTCTTATGGAGCCCCTCCTTAGTTGCCCTGGCTGTGTGTTTGGGGTCATTGTCATGCTGGAAGACCCAGCCATGACCCATCTTCAATGCTCTTACTAAGGGAAGGAGGTTGTTTGCCAAAATCTCACAATGCATGACCCCATCCATCCTCCCTTCAATACAGTGCAGTCGTCATGTCCCCTTTGCAGAAGAGCACCCCCAAAGTATGATGTTTCCACTCCCATGCTTCACGGTTGGGATGGTTTTCTTGGGGTTGTTCTCATCCTCTAAACATGGTAAGTGGAGTTGATTCCAAAAAGCTCTATTCTGGTCTCATCTGACCACAAGACTTTCTCCCATGACTCCTCTGGATCATCCAGATGGTCACTGGTGAACTTCAAACGGGCCTGGACATGTGCTGGCTTGAGCAGGGGGACCTTGCTGCCTTGCAGGATTTTAAACCATGACAGCATCAAGTGTTACTTGTGTAATCTTTGTGACTGTGGTCCCAGCTCTCTTCAGGTCATTGACCAGGTCCTTCTCTGTAGTTCTGAGCTTTCTCAGAATCATCCTTACCCCACAAAGTGAGATCTTGCATGGAATCCCAGACCGAGGGAGATTGACAGTCATCTTGTGTTTCTTCCACTTTCTAATAAATGATCATAAAAAAAAGAAAAAAAGAAGTTGCAAATAACTCATCCATTTTTTTTGTCCTTTTTGTCATTCTTTGAATATGTTTCTTCTTAGCTGATGTCAAAGTTGGCATTTAATAAACTTTAATAAGAAAACAAAATTGTTCCGGGTGCGTTTAACCAACTTTCTTCAAATAATGGGGTGGGCTGATGCTTGCCGCTGGGCACTCTGATGCATGCATATGGTATTATTTTATTTATTTTTGTTGTCTATGCATTGCTTCATCTTTTATTTGAGCCTATTTATTAACTGAAATTATTTTGTGTGTATATATGATTTACTGTAATGTGTTTTGAAAGGTGCCATCAAATAAGTAAATAATAATAATAATTACTATTATTTTGGTGATAGCGGTTTCAAACAGTTTTTCATAAATTCTGTTAAAGGGCAAACTAACAAAGAAATGCAGACAGGAAATATCTTTTCCTATGGCATTTCCGCCTGCCTCCCCAAAACCAGAAATAAAGGACCAATAAACAATCATGGTGTTGGAGATGAGATGAAGACATCATATCCGTCAGACACATTTTTGCGTCTTTCCTCATCCTGCAGTCAGCCTTTGGTCACAGAGCAGAGAGGCAGCAGGTGTGAGTGGGGCTTTCACAACATATTCATCTTTCTGTTCCTTTACTCGCTGAGAGACCAAAGCTGTTCAGGATGTGTGATCCATCATCTCCTTACTTTTAGCTGGCCATCTTATTTAGATTTAAATTTTTGTACCTGAAAACGATCATGTAAGTGTGAGTCACTATGTATACTTAGTCATTGGTAAAGGCTTATTACCGAAGGCCCACTATGATTTATTTATTTATTTTTGATCCCGTGCCAAGGAGGTTTTACATCCACATTTGTGTGTGAATTCTGGGTCACCAAACCAGTCAGAGGCTCTCTGGTTGAATTTCCCACTGCGGTCAGGTGATGGTCTGGAAACACAACAAAATAACTGAGTAGACCGAGAGCTCAGTGTTTATAGTAAACGTCAAGAAACACAGAGGAATTTCAGCACACAGGAAGCCCAGTAATTGCTTTCTTTAATGATATATGATCCTCTGGGGAGGCATAACATGCTATGATATGCTAGGCTAACAGGGTGAAAACTGTTTGCACTCTGAGCTTCTTAATTCCTGCTGTGTCCCACTGCCCCCGGTGGTGGTGTACAACTGTGGCCACACAACTGTCTCTGAGTGAATGACCCTGATGTAAAGACTCACAGAGGTAAAAATTGGCCTTAAGCAGGGTTACTCAGGAAATAATAAGCCCTCTTTCACAGAATTTGATGAAAATGTTTAGTTAGGTCTTCAATATACAGCATTAAGTTATTTAGCTAGCCCATTTAAAATTCCCTCCCCCTCTTCAAAATTTATTCTTCTGTGACCTGCAATCAAAACCTTTTGTCTCATCTTTTTCCTGGAATGGACTGGAATCCCACTTTTCTTCCTGCTTCTTCTCTGTTTCCTACTGCTTGTATCTGCCCTACCTGACTGTCCACCTCCCTCAGCATCTCAACTCTCCTCCTACCTTGGCTTATCATCCTTTTCCTCCAACTTTGACCTCCACCCCACCCCACCCCACTTCTGAACTCTACTCTCCCTGGCCCTACCATTCCCTTCCTCCTCTGTTGTCCTTTTTCCTCCGGTAGTTTTTAAAGCTCCCAGGAGGGGTAGCCCATTGTGGTTTAGCTCACTATATATACATACATACATGCATGCATACATACATGCACATACGTTAGAGCTGCACGAAATATTGTTTGAGTATCACCATCATGATGTGCACATTTGCAGTTGTTATATCGCAGGACTCGCGATGTGGCATAATTAACCCCTTAACGCCTGAATTTATATAGCTGTATATAAAAAAATGTTTTGTGTGTGTTTTTGCCTTTAAGTAGATGATAAATAATGTTGATATTATTAATTTCACTTTTGCACAAAAAATAAATAGTAATTTTGGTATTTTGGTAATAATTTATGTTATAATGTTATAATAATAATAATAATGGTATGTTGCAAATTTGCGACAACAGGCATACTGGTCAGTTTGGTATGTTGCATATTTGAGTCAAATATTCTAGCATATATGCGACAATAGGCGTTAAGGGGTTAAATAAAGCATGCATGTTTACTTTGCCAAGTGATGAGGGTAAAAATCTGCTTTTGTTCTTCATGGCTAACCAACAAAAGATGCTGAAGGAGTTCAATTTATTTTTTTAAAAAAGGATCCTGGTAATGCAAGTACATGAAATGCACCTTTTCCCTCGCTGTGCGCACACGCATCAATTGGGCAATTCTATGGTAACGGAATTACAACAGCAGCAAAAGCTGGACATATGGCATCTAACCATGACAGATTAGCTCAGATTGTAATTCTGTTACATAGAATTGCCCAATTGTGTTCTCAGCTAAAAAAAAAAAAGTAGGCGGCTCCCTCGTAGCTTGTCTTGTTTTCGGTTGCCGAAAACGCCAGAAACAATACTTGTTAAAAACAACTCCCAGAGTGGACAAATCTGAAAACACTGGATTTACATCTTCATGTGGACAAACGTCCATCCATCCATCCATCTTCTACCGCTTAGTCCAATTAAGGGTCGCGGGGGGCTGAAGCCTATCCCAGCAGTCATAGAGCGCGAGGCGGGGTACACCCAGGACAGGACGCTAGTCTGTCGCAGGGCCACAAATAGACAAACAAACACAGACACACCCACACACACACCTACGGACAATTTTAAAGATTACAATCCACCTAACCCGCATGTCTTTGGATGTGGGAGGAAACCGGAGCACCCGGAGGAAACCCACGCAAACACGGGGAGAACATGCAAACTCCACACAGAAAGGCCACGGGAATTGAACCCACAACCTTCTCACTGTGAGGCAACAGTGCTAACCACTAAGCCACTGTGCTGCCCTGTGGACAAACAATACGTGTATATATGTGTGTATATATACATATATATAATACAAATAATGGATGGTAAGGAGTCTAACATAGAGAAATATTGGATGAGGAAAAGTTATATTGGACGAGGCGTAGCTGACTCCAATATAACTTTTGTGAATCCAATATTTCTCTATGTTGGACGACTTGCCATCCATCAGTTGTTATGTTCTCCACCCCCCTCCCAAATTAAGCAAACAACAAAGATTCAAGTAAATTAGATCAATTTATTTTGTTGTGAACAGCATATGAATGCTTCTAAAACGTCAGTAGCGTGCTTGTCTACCTTCTTAGTGTTTTTGGCATCCTTGGAGTTCAATATTTCCACCAGTTCCTCCTCTGTGAACTCAGCAAATCTCGCTGGCAGACGATTTTCTGCTGTTGTTGACATGTTTGTTGCCATTTTTTCAACGAGCATCTGTCAGCAAGTTCCTGACCTCCGCTACGTCATTAGTGATGTCATCTCATGAATAATTGTATGCCGCGCTGTGATTGGCTAGCTGTTGGCAGTAAGGTCTAACGCTATTGGTCAGTGGGAACCGATCCAATATAACTTTTGGTCCTAGCCTTTTTGGATCCCTTTGAATCCAACATAACTTTCTGGTGCCAAGCATGCCAAAATACAGGTAAATGATGGACAGAAAGGCTAATCTGTGATTGGCTATTGCAATCTGAGTGGAGAACATACACACACACACACACACATATATATATATATCCCTGCAACCTGATACATAGCCTAGTACTGTATATACACACATAATATGGACAATTCAAATAAAAAAAAAACCACAAAAAAATAAATAACTGTGTCAAACAGGTTGGGACAAGGTTAACATGGCTACTTTTTTATACAGTGAAGTTTTAAATGGTATTTGTGAATGCAACTCTGTATTGTGGTGCTTGACAAAGGCTTCCCAAAGTAATCCCTTATCCACGTGGTTATATCAGCTATTGATGAATGGCTGCTCTTGATACAGTGCCATCTGAGGGATCAGAGCTTGCGGGTGTTCAGCTTAGGCTTGTGCCCTTCCTCTTTATGCACTGAATTTTTTCCAGATTCCTTGAATCTTTTAATGACATTATGCACTTTAGAGGGTGAAATATGGAAGTCCCTTCTCACCTTTCTTTGAGAAACCCTGTTTTTTTTTTTTTTTTTTACTTTTCAATAAATTTCTCATTTCTAAAATTTGCTCCTCAAAGACAGTCTTTTGCTAAGACTGCTTTTGTACCAAGTCATGATTGCACCTATTTGGAGTAACAACTTTATTTATTTTAACCTCCATTACTAGTACTAAATTGTCCTCATCCCAACATATTTTTTTTTTGGAATGTGTTGCAGGCCTGAAATTGAGGAATGGATGTATATATTGACAAATTAAATGAACTTGACCAAAAAAAAAAAAAAAAAAAAGCAGGAAATATCTTGGGTTTGTACTTTCTGCCTTGAAATAGAAGTTATATTAAACATAAGAATCACAGTGATTATTTATTTATTTATTTATTTTATTTGCATTGCCATACCGTCCCAACTTTTTTGATTTGGGGTTTTATGTTGTGTTTTTCGATGCTTTTCAGTGTAAATGAGGTCAGTGTAGGACAGGGTGTTGTCTGGGAAAAGCAGAAATTCTCTTTGGCCTCAAGCTCTCCTGGGAGTCATACAGAGGTAGAAGACATTAGCCCAACCTATCGCTAAAAAACCCACAATATCCCACATCAGGCTTCACTCGCACACAAACACTTGTTTGCGCGTTAACACAGCATTGCATACAAAGCTTCTCACAGTTCAAAACAACACATAACTAAACAATAAAAGGCTGCAGCACATCCAGAACACCTGGGGTCACGCTGAGGTCTGGACAGTTACACAAGGTCAAGACACTTCTGTCACTGAAACTGAATCACAGGAAGGTTTCGCCAATTTCTTTGTGCACTGTTTTCTTATTTTGCTGCTGCGACTCTGAGGAAATCCTTGTGCTTAATGAGTGTAAAATAAACTTAAGTGAAGTACGAAAATAGTAGTGGCTTCAGAGATTTCTGAATTTCAAATATGTTCTGAACTACTGTGTTATAATTGAAAAACAGATCTTAGATCAGTTTTCAGTCAGTATGAAGTTATTTACAGGAACACTTTATTGAGTATTGTGTACAGACAAATCTGGACTTGTATGTTTTTCAGAATACCTGAAGAAATACCTTTCTCCCGGCTGCTAATGCCCTGCACAACCCCTCACTGATCACATATCTGTGTCCATCTCTACTTCAGCAGTCCCAGGCAGCTTTGCACAGTCAGTCCATGTTGTTTGTGCAGCGCTCCGTGCTCAGTGGGGATTTGAGGCTTCCTCTAATTTATTCCCTCATTGTCCTGCTACTGTATCCTCAGCATTGTCTCAATAAAAGATTTACTGTCACTCGCCGGTCACACCAGCTGGCCTGCTGCTAAAAAGGTGCCAGACGATGAAGCTGTCATTCTCATTAACCCCACTCGACACATTCAGATATTGAAGGATGGCAAATACAACATGGAGAGAAATATGTGGCTGCTTAACAGTGTTTGTCTTCATCACTTTAATACATGGAAAGTGGAATACTGTGATGATAAAATGGAATAATTTCATATGAAATTAATACTGTATATTGTCCAGAGTATAACATGTCCCAAAAAATGCCTCTTGAAGAGGAAAAAGCATATAAGTTGCACCTTTTTTTTTTCTGTATTATCAGCTCTTTAATTTGGGATTTTTAAACATTATTGAGGACAGCAAGGTGGCTTAGTGGTTAGCACTGTTGCCTCACAGCACGAAGGTCATGGGTTCGATTCCCACCTGTGTGGCGTTTGCGTGTTCTCCCCATATTTGTGTGGATTCTCTCCGGGTGCTCTGCCTTCTGCCCACATTCAAAGACACACAGGTTAGGTGGATTGGAAACTTTAAATTGTTTGTAGGTGTGTGTGCAGGTGTGAATGTGTTTGTTTGTCTGCATGTGGCCCTGCGACAGACTGGCGTCCTGTCCAGGGTGTACCCCGCCTCATGCTCCATGACTGCTGTGATAGGTTCCAGCCACCCGTGACCCTCAATTGGAGTAAGCACTTGAAGATGAGTGAGTGACTGAACATTATTGTAACTTATTTCTTATTATTGCCATTTATTCTTTTAATATTGGAGTTTTAATTCCTTGGAAAGCCCAATAGAATTATTATAATTCTGATTAACAAATGCTTTTTTGGTATACGTTACACTGTATAAGTCACAGGACCTCCCAAACTAGTTAAATAAATAATTAAATAAAATGTGACTTATACTCTGGGGGAAATGTACATAAACATTTCACCTGTTATTATTATTATTATTTTAATGAACTATTTTTGTCTGTTTCTATCTTTTCAGGTATCATTTAGTGAAGCTGTTGGAGAAGTTTGGAAAAGTCAAGCAGTTTGACTTTCTGTTCCATAAGTCTGGGCCTCTGGAGGGGCAGCCACGAGGTTATTGTTTTGTCAACTTCAGCACCAGAGAGGTACAGTCAAGATAAAGCTTAGTATTTGTATTAAATTATTATTTTTTAAAACTTAATACATTATCACATGTCTGACTGTGCATAGACGCAATAAGTCAAGAAGTACAAGGTCCTTGGATCAGGAAGGCATTGATTAAACTTTGAGGCAGATTCAGATCTTATCTAAGGTCTTTTATCTCTTTATTTTCTTTATGTTTGTTAACCTATTATTATGACATCACAAAGATCCATACTAACACTGTTCAAAGACCTTTAGATCCAAATCTGAACAACCTGCTCTTTTGATTGTTGGGGTAATATTTGTCCATTATTACACTACTTACCTCTGTCAGTGTTTTCACTCACATTGGCTGGATTACGTATTCCAAATGCTGATAAAAGGACTGAACTAGAAACCATAGAGTGATGGCTGATTTAAGGAAAAGAAAAAAAAAAATTTATGAAGTGGAAATTTAATAATTTGCTGTTTTCAGAATATTCCACGTGCATCATTTTGTTTTCTTGCTGAATGTGCTTCAAAATAAAGGTATTTTATAGTGACTGCACTGGTAGACATTTATTGTAAAACTTCAGCTTTTTACAAGGCTTTTATAAAAGAACAAGCTCACACTTCACAAGATTGAAACTATACTTCATCAAGATGTCATTAAGAAACCCTGAGGTCAGGTCTGGGAGCACACACAGGTGGCACAGGTCACTGAATCCACGTTACAGAACCGCCTTGGATCCTCGATGGCAGCCACCCAGGCAGACAGCTGGTCCATCCCCGCCTATTGAAATAAGCATCTATATGTATCACAGCCGGAACACTGAGGCATCTGCATTCTAGATTTATTTTGGAAACATTGCATGTCAAACTAAATTTAATAACTGTGTGGCAAACCACGACAAACGATACTGAATATTTAGCTATGGCAAATTGTAGCATTATTGATGAAACCTCTGTTATAGAAAATTTGTTCTTCTTTTAGAAGAGAAAGAAGAAAGAGAAGGAGCCACAATTTGGACATGAAACGTACCATAATTAACAAAAAGTAATTTATTCTTTGATTTACTTACAAATGTACAGTATTACACCTCATATTACTTTTGTTAACAAATAAAAAATTTCATAAACACACATCTAGCATTACATTCATTCAAATATATTTATGTGTAGTAAATTTGTGAGCATCAGCGTAATAGCACTCCCTCTGCACAAATGATCCGACAAAATTCATGAACTGTGTACCAGTCAGTACCAGATTGTGTGTTATACTGAAGTGGACCACATTTCTTGAAGGAGCCCCGCTCGACATCACAGGTTCAGCAGGCGGTATTTGTTTTGGAGTGAGCCTGGGGGTGGTGATAAGAATCTAGTTTCACAGCTAGTGTCTATCAGGGGGATATGAGGCCCTCCCTAAAGGATTATACAGAGGAAATGTGTGCTTATTTTACTCGCACAGAGATAAAGTACTTCATCATCAAAGCCACTTACACACACGATGCCGAAGACCTCGCACACGTGCACATAACTCGGTTGCTGAACTGCACAGGCAGAGCAGCACATCATCATCTCCTATTGTTTCCTGTTATCGATTTAATGATTGGTTGAGACTGACTTATTTAAATCAGTAGTGCAAAAGAATGTTTGCCTCTTGTTTTTCTCTTCACAGGAGGCAGAAAGAGCCATCCAGTGTTTAAATGGGAAACTAGCCTTGTCTAAGAAGCTGGTGGTGCGCTGGGCGCATGCACAGGTGAGGGTGAGTGTCAAAATAGAGTTTATACCAACCGAAAAATCATATTCATTCTGCAAGTCATCAGAGTGTAGCATCACTCCAGGTTTATTGTTGTAAACACACTTGGCACTGTGGCACTTTTCCATCTGTTATGAACGCATAAAGCGCTTTACAGCGATGCCTCACATTCACCGTTTCGCACATGCTGATTTCAGTGTGCTGCCAGGCAAGCCGCTCGGCTGCACACCGGGTGCAAATCGGAGGTTAATGACGTTGTTCGTGAAACAACACGAGCCTCCATTGGGTTTATTTTTCCCGTTAATCCCTTTGCGGTAATCAGATGAGTGTAGAGCAGTGGCGTCGTGGCACAGCTTATGGCTGTCTCTTAACAATAGCCTACTGGCACAGGGTGAAGGGATATCCTGTATAGAGACGAATCACGCCCTACGCACACATACACAAACACATAGTAGAGCCAGGTCAAGGTCAGCGCTGCCGCTGCCTCTAAGATGTGAGATTTAGGATAAATCAAAGCTTTCACACAACTGGACTCTATCCTCCTGTTCCAACCACAAACAGGTTTGGTTCTATTAATACCATCCTAACAATGATTTTAACTCACACCAAGTGTTTCATTGTTGGTCAGTTTTAGCTGCTTTAATCACACTGTCTGCACTGTAAGCCTTTAAAATAGCCACCACTCACTTCTACTGTTACTTTTGAAGTTGTCCCAAATGTAGTTTTTTTGTTGTTGTTAATAAGTCTTTCTTTTCCTCTTTCTGAAAATGGTGACACACCACGTCTGTGTACACATTATTTCCTCCGTTTGAAAATAATTTGGGGATCCGCTGACCGCACCGCTATATAATCATAGCAGTTTGTTTACTTCCTTAGTCACAGCAGCTCACCGAGCAAATATGGATGCATTTTGTCTGTCAGAGGCATGTGTTGGGATGCCAGTTGATCAAATCATTTTCTCCATTTACCATAATGCCCTGGCTGTGATCTGAAGTGTGTCCATTTGTGCATATGGAAGAGGATGGACAAACAGCAGGGGGTCCTATCTTGACAACCTATGGCACAGAATCTAACTTCGGGTTGTGTCCATCTCATTTTTCTATTTATAGGATGTGTAATCTGAGTGCAAATTATGGCAGACCGCTGTTGCTGACCGAACGGTCCCCCCTAAAAATTGGTCCGCCCTGCCTTCACTGCACATGCTTCATTTCGGAGTATCAGCAGTGTCATTTCTGAGCGTCAGCAGCTATTCACAGATTCTCACCTTGTTTCTGCTTCAAACTGCACTCCAGTCATCATCTACCTCAGCGACAGATATCTGAAGCTTTTGTACAACAATCATCTCCACATAAATTCAGCATTATTTCATAATAAAAGATGGGGGACCGATCAGAGCGCCACAGCAGCACGGCTGAGTCTGACGCGCTGCTGTTGCACCTATGTCATTTCGGAGCATCTGTAGCGATTCACTGATTATTGCCTCTTTTCTGCTTAAAACTGACTTTAGAATGATTTAAGAGGTTTCATTTTGTCATCTGGTGGTTAATAATCACATTATTCCCTTTGATCGCTTTGAGTGAAGAAAGTCAGACTCAGAGAATCAGTCTCAGATGCATGCACAGGGAAGGCAGGGTGGATCAATTTTTACAGGGGATTGTTCGGTCGGCGACACCGGAGTTGGATTTATTCAGTTCATGAGTGTGCATGTTGAACAGTTTTAGCTTCAGTGTTCAGTGTTTGTGGACCGTGAGCTCGAGGCTACATATGTGTCATTTCCATCAATCAATCAATCAACTTTTTTCTTATATAGCGCCAAATCACAACAAACAGTTGCCCCAAGGCGCTCCATATTGCAAGGCAAGGCCATACAATAACCATGAAAAACCCCAACGGTCAAAACGACCCCCTATGAGCAAGCACTTGGCCACAGTGGGAAGGAAAAACTCCCTTTTAACAGGAAGAAACCTCCAGCAGAACCAGGCTCAGGGAGGGGCAGTCTTCTGCTGAGACTGGTTGGGGCTGAGGGAAAGAACCAGGAAAAAGACATGCCGAGAAGGGGGGCAGAGATCGATCACTAATGATTAAATGCAGAGTGATGCATACGGAGCAAAAAAAGAAAGAAACAGTGCATCATGGGAACCCCCCACGGTCTACGTCTAAAGCAACATAACCAAGGGATGGTCCAGGGTCACCCGATCCAGCCCTAACTATAAGCCTTAGCGAAAGGAAAGTTTTAAGCCTAATCTTAAAAGTAGAGAGGGTATCTGTCTCCCTGATCTGAATTGGGAGCTGGTTCCACAGGAGAGGAGCCTGAAAGCTGAAGGCTCTGCCTCCCATTCTACTCTTACAAACCCTAGGAACCACAAGTAAGCCCGCAGTCTGAGAGCGAAGCGCTCTAATGGGGTAATATGGTACTACGAGGTCCCTAAGATAAGATGGGACCTGATTATTCAAAACCTTATAAGTAAGAAGAAGAATTTAAAATTCTATTCTAGAATTAACAGGAAGCCAATGAAGAGAGGCCAACACGGGTGAGATATGCTCTCTCCTGCTAGTCCCCGTCAGTACTATAGCTGCAGCATTCTGAACCAACTGAAGGCTTTTTAGGGAACTTTTAGGACAACCTGATAATAATGAATTACAATAGTCCAGCCTAGAGGAAATAAATGCATGAATTAGTTTTTCAGCATCACTCTGAGACAAGACCTTTCTGATTTTAGAAATAGTGCGTAAATGCAAAAAGGCAGTCCTACATATTTGTTTAATATGCGCTTTGAATGACATATCCTGATCAAAAATAACTCCAAGATTTCTCACAGTATTACTAGAGATCAGGGAAATGCCATCCAGAGTAACGATCTGGTTAGACACCATGCTTCTAAGATTTGTGGGGCCAAGTACAATAACTTCAGTTTTATCTGAGTTTAAAAGCAGGAAATTAGAGGTCATCCATGTCTTTATGTCTGTAAGACAATCCTGCAGTTTAGCTAATTGGTGTGTATCCTCTGGCTTCATGGATAGATAAAGCTGGGTATCATCTGCGTAACAATGAAAATTTAAGCAATACCGTCTAATAATACTGCCCAAGGGAAGCATGTATAAAGTGAATAAAATTGGTCCTAGCACAGAACCTTGTGGAACTCCATAATTAACTTTAGTCTGTGAAGAAGATTCCCCATTTACATGAACAAACTGTAATCTATTAGACAAATATGATTCAAACCACCGCAGCGCAATGCCTTTAATACCTATGACATGCTCTAATCTCTGTAATAAAATTTTATGGTCAACAGTATCAAAAGCAGCACTGAGGTCCAACAGAACAAGCACAGAGATAAGTCCACTGTCCGAAGCCATAAGAAGATCATTTGTAACCTTCACTAATGCTGTTTCTGTACTATGATGAATTCTAAAACCTGACTGAAACTCTTCAAATAGACCATTCCTCTGCAGGTGATCAGTTAGCTGTTTTACAACTACCCTCTCAAGAATCTTTGAGAGAAAAGGAAGGTTGGAGATTGGCCTATAATTAGCTAAGATAGCTGGGTCAAGTGATGGCTTTTTAAGTAATGGTTTAATTACTGCCACCTTAAAGGCCTGTGGTACATAACCAACTAACAAAGATAGATTGATCATATTTAAGATTGAAGCATTAAATAATGGTAGGACTTCCTTGAGCAGCCTGGCAGGAATGGGGTCTAATAAGCATGTTGATGGTTTGGATGAAGTAACTAATGAAAATAACTCAGGCAGAACAATCGGAGAGAAAGAGTCTAACCAAATACCGGCATCACTGAAAGCAGCCAAAGATAACGATACATCTTTGGGATGGTTATGAGTATTTTTTCTCTAATAGTCAAAATTTTGTTAGCAAAGAAAGTCATGAAGTCATCACTAGTTAAAGTTAATGGAATACTCAGCTCAATAGAGCTCTGACTCTTTGTCAGCCTGGCTACAGTGCTGAAAAGAAACCTGGGGTTGTTCTTATTTTCTTCAATTAGTGATGAGTAGAAAGATGTCCTAGCTTCACGGAGGGCTTTCTTATAGAGCAACAAACTCTTTTTCCAGGCTAAGTGAAGATCTTCTAAATTAGTGAGACGCCATTTCCTCTCCAACTTACGGGTTATCTGCTTTAAGCTACGAGTTTGTGAGTTATACCACGGAGTCAGACACTTCTGATTTAAAGCTCTCTTTTTCAGAGGAGCTACAGCATCCAAAGTTGTCTTCAATGAGGATGTAAAACTATTGACGAGATACTCTAGCTCCCTTACAGAGTTTAGGTAGCTACTCTGCTCTGTGTTGGTATATGACATTAGAGAACATAAAGAAGGAATCATATCCTTAAACCTAGTTACAGCGCTTTCTGAAAGACTTCTAGTGTAATGAAACTTATTCCCCACTGCAGGGTAGTCCATCAGGGTAAATGTAAATGTTATTAAAAAATGATCAGACAGAAGGGAGTTTTCAGGGAATACTGTTAAGTCTTCTATTTCCATACCATAAGTCAGAACAAGATCTAAAATATGATTAAAGTGGTGGGTGGACTCATTTACTTTTTGAGCAAAGCAAATTTCCATGAGGAATACAGCTCAGGGCGTCAAGTATCAGACAACCTATCTTGACGGTATATAGTGCGTTGGGGTTGTTTGTATCGCCTAATTTAACTGATGCATACACTGCACAGTGATGGGAAAGGAATCCATTTGACTCCAGGACCACAGTGAAATGCTCGCCATATTGCAGCGTGAACACCGAGGTCATGTCTGTTTCTGAGATGAGATTGCATAAAAGTGGTTCAAGCGTGTTCAAAACCTCTGCCATGTGACCAGTGTCCCATATTACATCATGATGTATATTGTATGGTGTGACACATACGTTATTACAGTCAGAGGGGCACACAGGAGAGCACAGGCTCACACACACAAACACACTACACATTTTCACCCATGTAAAATTGGAACAGTAAGGTGAAGTGTTACATTTCTCAGTGCATGTTTACATTTATTTTTTTGTTTAGTTGTTTTGAATTCAGTTTTGTTGTGTATACAAGCATGGTGAATGTGCGTTATGAACCTAAGAGCGGTCTCCCATTGCTCATTTTATTTATTTATTTATTCAATAACTGATTGTGTACATTTTGGCCACAAAAATAATAAATAAATGTGAATACACAATCGGGTATCAAGTTGTCTTTATTAGCCCATCAGGGGCAATTTGTTGTGCAGCCAGCAGTAGAACACATTCATACATACATAAACATAACATGATCTTAAATATGGCATGAAAACTCACTAAACAGTAAACACATTAACACAATAATAAGAAAACCTAGTTAAAAACCACCCATGTGATAGTGTTAAAAAATCTAGTAAAACTGGAAATAAAAGAGTTCTTGTACCTATTCTCTTGGACATAAATCTACGACCGGATGGAAGCATTTTGATCTCTGGGTACAGGGGGTGACTGGGATTGTCTAAGATCGACCTCGCCTTCTTAATGGATCTGTTTTTATATATAAATGGCAGGTCGTTTAAGGAAACGCCAGCAATCTTGTTGCACTCATTTACAATACGATGCAGACTGTTTTTGTTTTTCAAAGTTAAAAACCCATACCAGCAGATAAAAGAAAAAGTAAGAAAGAAAGAAAAGAAAGGGCTTGAAATCAGGGCCTGAAAATAGGTGTAATATGTGGTAAAAGTAGCATTGTAGAGCAGCAGTTGGGAAAATTTTAAACGTTTAAAAAAATGTGCAAAAACAGTTGTGTAATGGAAATCATAAATATTCTGCAATAATTGGTTACACTCATATGTAATCCGAGATACAGTTGGAGGGAATATGAATTATGCCAACTTATTTTGTTTGTTTTGTTTTTAAAGAGCACAATTTATTCAATTTTGAAATCAGGGTGGAAATCAGGGCCAAAAATTTGCAATGTGAGACCACCCAAAGCTGCATCTGCGTATTGCGCCCTTTAAATATGACAAATGCACTCTGCTTTCATCCAGGTTTTTGCTTGTCTGTGGCTTTATCGCCTTCTGCTTCCACATGATAAAAAAAATTTACCATCACTGCACCTGACCATACCTCATTTTTAAACAAACACACCCCTGGGCACACATACGGGAGCAGTTCTGTTTGCAGTTTACAGAAAATGGGTGCTGAGAGTATGAAAATCACAACTGCCGGGTGGACACTTGTATTGCGTGTGTGTGCTGCTTTGTGCTGGGTTGAAGACATAACCATTAACCATTACACAACTCGCTGAATCTAATGAGTTTATGTAAACAAAGCCCTGGCGATGCCTGTCCCATCACTGTAGCCTCCTGCCTAGTGTGGTAAAAGTAATGTTGTAGAACCACCTATCTTCTAGAAATAGATACATTTTCACACTTTAACCTTATTTGCCTAATTCATGACTACATTGCTGTGTACTTTGTAGTATACAGTTGGTCTGTTATGCATGATCATCTTGTAGGTCTAGATAGAGTGTATTATAATTCAGTATCCCATCATCATGAACCTCAGTCTTTAAATCTTATGACCCCCTTCTTCTAACTGTGCTCAGAACTGAACCAGAAACTTCTGAAGACCTACAAGGCTAATTTAAAATAGAGTATTGATGTAGAATTTGCAATTTATGAACATTTTCATTACTTGGACAAATGTTTCAGGATATTTACATATTAACTGTGGCCTGATTGGCTTCATGTTAGTGCATAAAAAAGCTCCTGTTTGGTTTTATGGTCTTTGTCAATGTTGTCAGGTGGTTTCTGCGCATTATTTTCTTGAAACAGTTGCTGTTGCAATAAGATCGGGGTCATCCATGCCCAGCTTGTGACTGTTGTTTTGTTTTGTCTTTGTCTCCACAGGTTGGAAGATTTCTGTGTTGGATGGTGATGATGTTTGGAAGGTGGATTTGACATGAATGAGTGCAGATGTTGGTTGTTGTTCTTCAGCTGCTCCCACTTTGTGCTGCCTTGTACCTTAGAGTGTGATTGCGAGCTGGACAGACTATCCCGTTTGGTTACCGTCTGCTTGACGAGACACAAACAAACTTAATACTACAGTTTATGGTGTTCATTCTTTTTTGGGGGAAAGATGGCGATGAATCTCAGAGAAAGCTGTGTTAGTGTTTGTCACGAGGTTTGGTGGTTTTTGGATGTCTGTCTGAAAAGACAGTTGTTCAAACTCGGCACTAATGCGCTTAAATTCATGTGTACTCATAGAGGATGCATTAACTTCTGGTCCGTCAAATCAGGAAGGCGTCAAGGACGAACGCGATCTTAATCCAAGATGTCAAATGATTACTTTGTACACTCTATATGTACAAAGAAGGCAGACTGCAACAAATAATTTAAAATAAAAAAACAGAACTTCTCCACTGGGGGTTAGTGGGGAGTGGGCCGTTATAGTGAGAGCAGAAGGTTCTGTGAGATAGGGGTTGCTCTACAAATATATAGACCAGGGTTTGGTTCCAGGTCTGTGCTTCAGGCAACCTTTTTGTCTCCTTTGACAAGACACCAGTTTATTCATATAGCACCAAATCACAATGCAGATAAGGTTTAAACCTTACCCACCTCATGAACAAGTACTTTGGCGATATTGGTAAAGAAACACTCCCTCTGTGTTTTTCAATATATTAGATCTGTGTCCTCTCCCGGAACTTGACCTTCTTCCCAGATGTTTACAGGAATTGGCCTGTAATTGTACTTCTCACACAGTGAGTCTTCATTGTGGTGAAGACCTACCGGCCACATGCACCTACATATGCGGTGAACTAATAATTCTACTACAGTGGCAGTTCTTCTACTCTGGTTCTTGTTTCGCTACTCTGGCTTTGCGCTTGTCATCTTCTCCTGCATGAGTTGATGACCAATCTGGGTCAAGCCCTGCCCAGTGGTTTGTCAAGACCCCTCAGATGCACCTTCACCATCTGTGATAGATTGGTGTCATGTCCATGGGAGTTGTAGACTCTCAACCACTTAAAACTAACATATCTGGAATTAAGTACTGACCTGAAGGGCATAAACTGCCATTTCCAGAAAAAAGGGTGGGATTTATGGGTATGCAAGAGAGAGGTAAAATCCAAACATGTTTTATGGCAGGTGTGAACTTCATCTAGACTCTCAGTATGGATAGAAGATACTAAATTTGACAAGAACATCTATATGTCTGACTGACTATCTCTCTTTCTTTACATATCTTCCCACTTCTGCTTTTTAATTTGGCACATTTGTTTGGCTCTTTCCATCTGTCAATCATCCATGTTTCCATTGATTTGCGTGTCCATTGTTTTTTTTTTTGTTGTTGTTGTTGTTTTGGCCACCTGCCTCACTTGCAGAGGTTTGAAGGTTTCCGCAGTGAGAAGACAATGCCTTCGAGCTTGGAACCGTCGTGCAGTGGTACAGCAGAAGAAGGCACAGTACAAACCAACCACCTCAGGTTAGTAGGACAAAAAAAAAAGACACCGAATACTCTATTTCAGTAAACAGGAAAGGATCGGTGAAGACCTTGTTGCTTTTATTACAAGTCCATTTGGAGTTCAGTTGAGGACCAATCTGCCTTTAAAGTGTGTGTGTGTGTGTGTGTGTGTGTGTGTGTGTGTGTGTGTGTGTGTGTGTGTGTGTGTGTGTGTGTGTGTGTGTGTGTGTGTGTGTGTGTGTGTGTGTGTGTGTGTGTGTGTGTGTGTAATTGTGGAGCGTGTATCATAATCAAAATGGAAAAAATAGCTGGTCTGCAACCCCAGCAGTGCTGTCCATAACATGAAAGGTATTCGGGAGATTGGAATAAAAACATTTGAAATCCATCTTCTACATCCGACTGCATTTACAGTTGCTTCACATGCTGCAGAGTCCTGCACATGAAAGAAAACTGACAACCAGTGGGTGGATACCTTTGAATTATTGAGCTGTTGCAGATTGCTGAATATTCCTCAGCCTGCCAGGAAAACCTGCCAATGGTTCTCTGGCCCCCTCAGTGCACGCCTCATCCGCTTTAAGTTTTACCTCTTATCTAGCATTCCCTTTCAACTGGAATTGGTTAGTGGACAAACGTGTTTTATTCTGTATTTCCTTTTTTTTTTTTTTTTTTTAAGCAAATGTATGCCAGACCTAAAAGTTGTAATCTTCATGTGTTTGGCTCAACAGATGATTCAAATAATCATTTGTTCTAGTTTGTATTTCCTGCATCTTCTCCTGCCACAACTTTCAAACTCCTCCAACTGTTGTAGAAGAACATCTAGCAGAGGCTAAATAAATAAATAAATAAATTGAAGAAAGAACACTTGGACTGCAGTTCTTCTTGATGTGTCTGGACTTCCTCACTTTTTAAGATGCTTCTTGCTTGCATTTACGAGACGCTCCCTCTCACCCGCACCATCATTTTCTCTCACTTTCTTCTTCAAATTCTGTTTCTCTGTTCAAACGGTTTCTCTCTGCCGTTTTACGCTGCACGAGGTGTAATCATTTGCTTGTACTCATATTTTTTTTTTCCCTCCATCTGTAAGAGTGCTAATGCTGCCTTTTCTTCCCACTCAGCCGGAGGCAAAGTCTCTCTCTGTCGCCCCTCACTGACTCAGTTCATCCTCATCCCATGTCTCGTGCCCTTGGCTTTGATGCTAATATCTCCTCTCCTACTCTCTTTTTTTTTTTTAAACTCTCCAGTACAAGTGCTAAGATCCGTGCCATCGAGGCCAAGCTCCAGATGATGGAGGAGAATCCAGATGATGACTACTCAGGCCCGTCAGCCTACGTTTACAACAAACCGCCAGAGAGGAAACGCTGGGAGCCCTACTCTAAATCACACCACAATAACCATGGCAGGCCCTTCCGCAAGTTTAGGAGATGACCCATCCTCCCACTTTGAGTGGAGGTCTCCACTACCGCACCTCAATACCCCCTCGACTCCACACCCACCTCTGCACACAATAGCCACAACTATGCACATTTCATCTGTCGCACAAAGGTTTTGAACATATTCAAAATACTTTGAAAAGCAGACGAATAGCACTGGGACTATTTCATATCATTTCACAGTGGACAGCAACCATGGATGTACGGAGCCCAGCTGGGGACTGATCTGTGCGCACCGATTAATAATTCATCCTCTTGAAATAATAATTTGTTGCCTGAATGTGTTCTGTCAAAAATAAAATGTACTGAGATTCATATATTCTACTCTCAAAAGTATTAATGTGTGCAGTGGAATGAGTAATTTGTGTTCTTCAAACAAAAACTTATACTCTCAAAATGAGTAATTTGTGCTCCTGATCTGTGTTATTAAAATAATAATTTGTGCTCTCTCAGTGATTTGTGCTCTAACGGGTGCCCTCAGTATAATAATGTTTGGTTTTGAGTTATTAGTTTGTGCTGTCAAAATACTACTGTAATTCATGCAATCCATCCTTTTCATTAAAGAATGGTATACTGGAATAACCATTCATGTGCATAAATTAACACCTTATTACAGACCATCATCTCTGTCCCCTCTGGAAATACTTTAGATTTTGTCTGATTTGCAGAACCTTGTGCATTCTGTGTCACATTCCATATTTGATTACATTTTTGAAAACTGTTGCATGAACTAGAAAATCAAACCAACAAATAAAAGTCTGGTCTTGCACCCTCAGACAAGTGCTGGGCCACCGCACCAAGGATGCAGCAGGTCCAGCACCTGCTGTCGTGGAAAAAAAAAAGTTATTTGGCACATTGACTCAGCTGTACATTTCAAACAGCAAAAGGAACTTCCTCTCTGCCAAACTGAATTGCAATCATTTGTGTTTTATGAGGTACGTGTGAAGGGAATAATCCAGGCATCAACAGAAAAAGCAACAGGATGAAGACTGTAAATGAGGTGATACATTCTGGATTAGGTGGTGATTTATTAATTTGAGAGCTCAAATTAGGTAATTTTGAGAGATGAAGTAACGTGCTAATTATTATTTCAAGAGGATGAATAATGTTTATTAGGCACATGATTTTTTTTTCTGACCGTATAATTAGATGTGTAACATATAATTCTACTCCGTACCTTACTGCTATACATTTTGGGGACCCCCCCCAAACACACACGCACATCAGTCTTTTCTCAGTTTTGCAGAGATTTATTGAAGGTGAATCTTACAGCTGTGAGTTGTGTGATTCAAAGCTGCACCGTGAGAGGTGTTTTATTTTTAAAAGAGTATAAATTTCCTTGATGTTTTTGACACATCCTGTTACTATCTTGTCATATTTAAAGATGGCTTTTTTGTTTTGTTTTTCTGTGTTTATCTTTACTGGAGGCTTCTATTAAGAAGGAGAAATAAACTGATTTGTAACCAAACTCTATTAAAGGAATTTAAATAAGCCACTCTCACATGCCTGATATAAGTTGCAGTATTTTGTGTGCAGATCCTTTCGCTCTTCTTTGTTTTCTCTTTTTTGTGTGTTACAGTTTTATAATCTTGCAACCTATTTTTACAGACTCTAATGTGGTGTGTGTTCCTCACCAAAGTCTCAAATTTTAAAGTACATAAAGGAAAATAAATATGACAGCTACCACGTTGTTTTATTGTTTGGCTCTTAATCTGCAGTTGTTTTCTTAGGTGATATAATTAAATTCCACCATTAACAAATCTGTATTTTTTTTTAATTGCACACCAATACACTGTTAGTGATCAGTAAGATGTGGTGTGAAATAATAAAATGTTACCTCAGACACTTCTTTACAGTATTGTTCTCTAAATGCATTTTCTTAACAAACAACAAAAATTGTCAATAAACAATAAGTGTTGTTTTCAGTAATCATTTGATAATACTGTGTTATAGTTATTCATTTTTTCCTCTTCATATCTTTTTTAATTGATTGCACTCTAAAAAAAAATGCTAAAATGGACTTTCATGTAATTTTAATTGTGATTCTATGCAGCAGTGATGTACAGTGTGACTTGATAGGAAAACTCTTCACCACAGGAAAACAAAGCCTGAATTTATTTGCAAAGTCAAATTTGTTCAGCAGTTTGCAGAGTTTATCTAAATCTTTTGCAGGAGCCACATATTAACGAATAATTTCACCTCATATGAGCCAAGATTTTGCATCGGGAATATCAATGAGAAAAACGAGCTAAATGCCATCATTTTGAAAATCCAAATCATCCTGACCTCATAGTTTTTTCCTCTCTTCTGTAAAATCACCTGGTCAGCTAACATTTCTGATGACCCTTTAACCACCTGAATAAAAGGGCCAACGTTATTTATTTATTGTTTCCCCAATAAAAAAGCCTATTTGTTCAAAATACTTGTGATTTAATGAAAAGTGCAACATTTCTTTCTCTGGAATGCGTCACATTTTTGTGTATTTTGGAGTATTTTGATATATGATAGTATATCGAAGCAGATATTAATTTAGCAATTGTATGATTGACATCCATGCACACATAATGTTTATATAATTGTATAAAACAACATAAAACATTACATTTAATTACGAAGTTTTAAAAATGTTCTATCTTTCTCTATACCAATGTATGCGACTTTTTGATTGTTTTGTTTGAATTTGAACATTTCGTGTATGTGTTTGCTGTCACATATTTTGTTTTTCTCATGTTAAAATACATTTGCAATAAGATAGTGTCTGCTTGGTATAACGTAGTGAGTATGAACTGAATTTTAAAATTGTTCCAGTAAATAAAACATTTTTATAATAACTGCAGCCAAATTTTCAGTCCATAGAAATATCATAATAATAAAATAGTTAACGAAATTGCATTTTTTTTAATTTGCGAAGTAAATACATGGATTAATATGGGAATTTTAAGGTTTATTTTCTTAGCCTGTTGGATTTTGACATATTCGATGTAAATTTGATACGTATGTGTTTGATGTCCTCTAACTGAGGTTATAAAGCTCTATAAGAGGATTATAGTGTTTCTATATGGTATTACAGATATTTCTATACACGAAATTAATTGCATGCATAATAACTATAATTTACAATGCGTTTTTCTACCTGCTGCAAACACAACACACACAAGCAGCACTCCAGTTAAGTTTGTGTCAAAACTGTTCCAGACACTCCAGTGTCCACCCTTCTCACGCGTCCTCGCCCTCCCCCTCCTTTAACTGTGAGGCAGGAGGCCAGAGAGCCGCACAAACTTTCACTGCGGCTCTGCACACACTCTCTCGGCTTCTCTCTTTTCTCCTCCGCGCCTCTGAAGACTTTAAGTGGAGTTAAAGCTGCCAGCGCTTCAATCTGATCTACTTCCTGAATCACGATCCATGCCAAAAGTGCACAGAGGGACAAACGGAGAGAGGAAGAAATCGTTACAACACAAAGCTCTCTGAGGAGCAGCGACTCTCTTCTGCTTTAAAACATTTATGTGAGTGGTAGAAGACATCGTCTCATTGCAAAAGAAGACAAAAAAAAACTTTGCGCCAGACGCCACCCGGGGTGTGGATGGTACAAGTTTTGACGCTCGTCGCCGATTCTTCCCTAGGTTCCTTGCATCGAGTTTGGAGACACTGTGCGCTGTGAAGCTTCGGGGGTTCATGTACTGGAAAAATGAAGTCTTATCCCCTCTTTCAGAGGGAAACAAGATATCTGAAGGAATTCCCACGAAGCAGGTACCGGTATTTTTGGGAATTACGCAGCATCTTCGTGCGTAAAAAGGCTAAAAATCTTGGAGTCCACACTAATTACTGTCGACTTCTCTGTTTTATTTCATGATGTTCGAATGATTATGAAATATACTTTCCGAAGGAAATCCAATGAACTATCGCTGCAATTCATTTTTAAAACAATCAAATTACGCCACAACTTTGTGCGTAAAAGCGCACAAATATACTACTTTAAACGCAAATGTATTTTATGTATTTTTTTTATTTCAGACATCAGACTGGCAATTAAAGATATTTTCCGAATGAAATGCCATACGAAAAATACGATTTCTTTTTGGGGGGAAAGCCAAATTGTGCAGCATATTTGTGCGTAAAAACAGGAAGAAAACAATTCG
Organism: Thalassophryne amazonica; assembly: GCF_902500255.1. NCBI lineage: Eukaryota > Metazoa > Chordata > Actinopteri > Batrachoidiformes > Batrachoididae > Thalassophryne > Thalassophryne amazonica. Next base: position 34,065,900 of record NC_047119.1, read on the forward strand.
GGTCTAACCAATTATTTTAAACTTAATTAGCTTGTTATTACACGATGTAATATGGATGATACAAGATTAAAAAGTAGCAACATTTGCGTTCATTTTGACCGCTATTTGTGCGCCATTAAACGCTTCCTGAGGCGCACAAATGTGCACCTTGGCTGCCGCATTTCACTTTTGTTGTGTCTCTTGTGTGATGTCACAAAGAGAAGAAGAAAAAAAAATCACCGTCTGTGTGTGTAGTGAGATCAGCTGCACGCGCCAGCCGCCGTGAAGTGGCACGCGCCTCTCCGTGGTGAATGGCGTGATTTGCCGCGTGATTTGCTGCCCGCAGCCTCTCGAGCGCCGCCAATTCGCGCCCGAAGAAGGATTAGATTTTAATTACAGCTATTAAAAATCAAATTTGCAATTCTTTTGGGGTGACCCGTCGCCTTTTTTTGTGATTGGCAGTTGAAATTGACACTCCGGCTCCCTCTTATGCGTGGCGTTGCAAGCTATTTGTAATTACATGTAGTTTTTTTTTTTGGGGGGGGGGGGGGTGAGTGCTGTTGTTGCCCCTTCCAATCTCGTGTCCTGGATTGCAGAAAAAAAAATCATATTATTCGAAGAAGCGTGGGTTAAGGGCTGGTGGGGGGAAAAAATAATCAACCTAAATCGAAATCGCTTCATTAAAATGTGTCTTTTGTTGCGGGGGGCCGTTAAACGGGGCCCTTTGTAGCGGCTGCGCTATATTAGAAGTGTGTGCACATGTCGGGTTTGTCAGCTGAAGATGAGACGGCTAAGTGATGAAGAACGTTGTGTTGTAGGTGATCTCTTCTGAGCATCAGAGCACGCCCGGATCCTCGCGCTGCGTGGACTCCAAACACACGCAAATGGTGAGACGTTTGTTTGTTTGTACTTTGGATAGATCGGTGCGCACCCAGTGCATGTGGAAATGTTACAAATGTTGATGTGATTTAAAAAAAAAAAACTGTTTAATGCGCGCATCAGCGTAAAACATGGCGACACAAGTCTGTGGGGACCGGGATCTGGACTTTTCTGTGGCTGAGCTGTGATTTGTGGAAACATGATCGATGCCCTCTTTCAGTCCCACTCGGACGGAGAGTCCCAGCGGTCCAACATGGAGCGGGAGGACCCTCACTCGTCCCCGAGCACCCCGTCCACCCCCTCGGTGTGCTCGCCGACGTCCAGCGCCAGCTCGGTTCCGTCCACCGGGAAGAACGTGTGCGCAAGCTGCGGTCTGGAAATCCTGGACAGATATTTGCTAAAGGTGAGAACCCGACAACAAAACATTTTTTTTTTCTCGTGGTAGTTTGCACGCACGGCTGAATAAGGAGCGAAAGCAGCGGGGCCGTTTGCTGACTCCTGGTTCGGTAAAAGGCCTGATGCGCTTTTACGCAGACGCGCTGGAATGTGAGCAACTTTAAGATCTGCTCTGTTGTGGAACAAACACCAAAAATATCAGCAGATAAATTAATCTATAATATGTATGTAAAATAAAGAATAAATTACACTGAAAGAAAGCCCCAGATTACAAATCACAAATAGAAAATTAAACAGACGTTTATCACAAGTTACATTTACACAAATAAGGATATAGTTGTGCATACATTTTTGGAAAGCCACACAAAATAAATATGTTTTATAACCTCACTATTACTGCCTTATATAAAACCATTTTTACGCACTCGGAATTATTATGGGAACAGAAGAATCCTCATCAAGGACATATATTTCAGAGTAATTCATTTATTTCGACAATGCATCCATTTTTATTTTTAATTTTTAAATGACAAAACTAAATTCGTATAACTCAAAATGATACATTTTGTTGCTTCAGCCCGTGAAAGTCCTCTGCTGCATCATTTTAAACATTCATCTAACACAAATAACTAAAACATGAGAAAAATATCATTTTTAGATTTCATTTGCAAGGTTAAAACAAATAAATAACGCTGGTGTGTTTTTAATTCATTCTAAATGGCATACATTTTTCTGTTTTAAAAACTAATGATAGCAGATATTAAAATTACCTAAACTTCTTATTACTTTAATAGACATCACTGCTTTTGTTAAGATTAAACTCACCACCTTTATCCTCACATTGAAAAAGTAGATATTTAAATAAAGATACAGAAAATAGTCGCAGACTGATTCATTTGTCATATTAAAATGATCTTCCCCTATAAAAAACAATACCAATAGATAGTAATACTAATAATAGTAATAATAATAATAATAATAATAATAATAATAATAGAATGCTATTTAATATGGCACCCCAACTTCTATATTTTGGAATATTTGGTTATTATTATGCACTTTTATAGATCGTGATAACACTTTTTTTTAATGTAAATTTATTTACATAGCTGCGTTGTTAATTGGCCGTGATTGTTGATGTTCAAATGGACAATAATCAAATTAGTCACCCTAAATCTGACAACCCCACCCCACGAATAAAAAAAAAAGAAAAAAAAAGAAAAAAAGAAAAAGAAAAATAAGTAAAGAAAGAAAACGGGGTTATATTTGAATTCTGACGTTAATTAAAGTATCTATTGATAAACGGATTAGTGCATTATTAACATTAGGACTTATTTATGTCAGTAAATAAAACTGTAATTGGGTCTCATGATCAGCTGACAATCAAACAAAGCGATTATTATTTTTTGTTATTAACAATCTCTTAAATTACTTATGTTGAATAATAATAATAATAATAATATGATGATGATGATGCTTTTGTCGGTCAGACAAATAGAAGTGCGCGTTCGATTTGATCAGCACTAACGATTTTCGGTGTCATCACGTGTTTGTTGTGTTCCGTCACGCGCTCGTGCGGTGACTGATCGTCGGCTTGATTGATGTGCGTGCAGGTGAACAACCTGATCTGGCACGTGCGCTGCCTGGAGTGTTCGGTGTGCAGGACGTCGTTACGTCAGCACAGCAGCTGCTACATCAAGAACAAAGAGATCTTCTGTAAAATGGATTATTTCAGGTAGGTTTACCAAAATCTCTCTTTGTCTCACGCGCGATGCATCACGTGCGTTTGCAAACCACATTTAGGGGGAAAACAAACAAAACAAAACTGACCCAGTTTGGCTGACTATCCAAAATAAAACATTTGACGTTCTGAAAAACAAGTTATTTTTAGTTTAGCTATTTTTGCAATATGCTCTAAAAGTAACTGTATTTTTAAGATGTTTCCTTCATCTTTATAAGTAAATGGATCACATTATTTTGTTTGTTCATTTCCTGATCATTGATTTCAACCTCTAAATGTTTTAGTCCACTTTTTTTTTAAAGAGGGATTTCTGCAGTAATTACGCTCACGTGCACTGCTGCGATTAACTTATCAACACACACTTAAGGGCCCACGTGCCACCAAACGCGCCGTTTTATCGACAGAGCACGTGAGACAAAGGACACTACACCGGATACACTGACAGTTGTTACAATACAGCGGAATTATACACAGAATTCTGCTCTATTCGATAAAACTCTTACAATCATAATGAAACTCTATGGTAACATTTTTAAAAATTCAATTTTAGGAAATAATTTAAATAAGTATATAGTATACTTCAAAATCTTATACAAGGGTGATTCTTAGACTACGGGCACTTATTATGTCCTTTGATCATATTGTATGAAAAACAGAAAAAAGGGGAAATTTCACACTTTTATAGTTATCTTTACAATGAAAGTGTGTTAAGAAATTTGTTCTAGTAGTCTATGATGACCTTTTCACCTTTTTTCAGCATCATTATATGCAAATATTAACGTTTTGTGCTTGTACCACACCCAGACTTTTGATCTTCAATGATAAAAATGAATGGTAAAGAAACGTTTTTTTCTAATGTTTTAAAATATCTCTGAATAAAATATCAGTAAAATAATCAAAACATAAATGGGGTATTCAATGTCATACAACTGTTGTGATTTTTTTTAAACAAAATGTAGTTGTCCCACACTATTGCCGTAATTTCCACCACAACACTGTAATGTCCCTAAACAGTTTGTATGAAAGATTGTTTGGGTAGTTTCTATGGAGATAAACAGTGACATCAGAGCACATGTATATAGCGCCAAATCACAACAAACAGTTGCCCCAAGGCGCTTTATATTGTAAGGCAATGGTGTGGTGGAAATTACATTTACAAGGCCAATAGTGCCCGTAGTTAAAGAATCACCCACGATAAAATGCATAATGTATTATCATGGGCATGTTTTTTTTTTTTTAAATCAAACAAAGACCCTGTAAAATAATGTTAAGGTTTGAAAATATCACATCAATTACAATAAAGACTGCTACGTTTCAAAGACTAAACAAAATTCATTGTCTGACTAACCCTTTAAAACTGACTTATTTGTTTATTTTTGTGAACTAGAATATCATGTCGATCAATTCATGGCTGACTGATTATTATCCCTTGTCACTGTTTTTGTAGAATCATAGTTACAACCTTGTTGTCATAGTTACAACCTTATCATTTTTTAAAAGGGATTTGTGATATTTTTTAAGTAACATTTTTAAAAATTTCAAATTGGCTCTTTTACTGACATACAAATGAAGAAAAATCAATCAAAAAACTTTTTTTTAAAACCCAAACACCAGTGTGCTTAAAACTCTTGCACAATATTGTGTATTATACATCAAATACACAATATGTGACAGGTTGCTGGAAAAATGTCTATGTCTTATGTTGTTGTTAAGAAGTCCTGCACTGAGCTTCTTTATTTTATAAGACAAACTAGAAAGAGAAATACAAATATCTCAAATTATCAGTCTCTTCTTAGTTTTCATGTCTTGGAATTTTCTTCAGAAAAAGAGGCCGACTGTTGGGTGTGTTACGCACAGTAATAGGTTGAAACTGATAGACAGTCCTGGCTGTCCTAATATCCTCAATGTTCATTAGACATCTTTTTTGTGTGGGGGAGAAATTTGTGCTCTTCTGCCTAATAATATAAAGGTGAAGTCTCATGTTTAGTACGGCTCACAGTTTGGGTTGAGCCATGTTGTTACATTTTGGAAAGATTATGGTTCAAGGCTGGGGCAATGGTTCCCAAGTGGGAGGTAGCCTCCCATGGAGGGACCCAGAACCATCACAGGTTGGCCGCTCGCGACTGCAGAGACACATGTGAAGCTGAAAGGATCAGTTTCATGTAGGAACAATAAACAAACATGAATGCTCTGCAGCTAAGATTCAAGTCAGGAAAATGAGACAGAATGTACACAGGAAATTTGACAGAGTAAAGCAGACTGTACGGTGTGTGCATGTGGTCTCACTCCAGTGTTAAAGACACTGATTGATCAGTATGGCTGGTATTTATATTGTGTATTTATATTTGCAAACTGTTTCTTTTTACTTTCACTTTTGGTACTCTGTGTGCTTCTTACCCTGCGTGCTGCTATACAATGCAGCTGGAACATCAATTTCCCTGAGTGAGTCTTCCCAAGGGATTAATTAAGTCCTATCTAATCTATTTCAACTCTGCCATAGAATTGATTTAACACCATTTGGAGTAGCACCATATGTACTCAAGTCTATTTTTTTCTCAGCAAAATTTACTGTTTCCCTGTGATTGGAGGGACTGGTATAACACTCAGTGAGTCAATTTCCCTAACTAACAGCAAAAAATACTGAAATTTTTGAGTTCTGCTATACACTGGTGAGCACCAGTGAACCTCGTACTTTGGGCCTAAATGATTATAAATTATGCTAAAAAGACAGACAGATGACCTATCAAGTTGGTTGTGATGCCTAACTTGACAGCAAATCCAGGAAAAATGAGTGATGCTTAACCAATCAGACTTATTCAAAACTTAAAAATTCCACAGTATAACTTGCTTTCAAGGACTCAATCAGTGACCAAAATGTTTGTTTTTTTCCATCCATGAACACTTACAGTTTGAGAAAACTGCAAAAGTAACTTATACAAACAAGCAGCAGTGACCAACAATTTACAAAAAGGCTTCAAAAGCAACTTCACTGGCTTGTCTGCCTTTTGGTTATATTTGGCACATTAAAAGATGCCAACATGCCCCAAAATAGGAGGTTCACTGGTCCTTCCCTGTGTTTATGAGGACCCAAAACTGAATATGCAGGAGTTTTTATGAACATACTTATGGAATTTTGCAGTCCCACGGACTTCTTTAATCTGATACATGCTCTGTGACTATTAGGGAACGTGAAAAATCATCTAAATGATCATATGTTTCAATAAAGTATATTACAATTAGCATATTTTATCTCTGATTTATTAATTCAGTGCAATTCTATATATATATATATATATATATATATATATATATATATATATATATATATATATATATATATTTTTTTTTTTTTTTTTCAATTGCGACACCAGTCACCTCAGGGCCATTAACCCCTTAACAGCCGAATTTATATAGCTGTACGAGGTCTGTCAATAAAGTAACGGTCCTTTTTATTTTTTTTTAAAACTATATGGATTTCATTCATATGTTTTTACGTCAGACATGCTTGAACCCTCGTGTGCATGCGTGAGTTTTTCCACGCCTGTCGGTGACGTCATTCGCCTGTGAGCACTCCTTGGGAAGGAGTGGTCCCGCCTGTCTATCTCGGCTTTCAATGCTTACCAGTCCAGTAAGTATCAGTGAAATAGTGGAGAGCTGGACATGTCCAAACTTGTCCTCTGACACACCGAAACAGAGGTGTTCCTTTGTCTCGCTTCCAAAGCGAATCGGTCTTTACGCGCGAAGCCTCCGCGCGGCTTTCCATGACTAAATCTCTTGTTAAAAGTGAAATCTGCCAAAAAATGGCTGATGTCCAGCTCTTGTGATAACCAGAGAAAGAGCACACGACAGTCTCATATCCACAGAGCCATCCGTTTAGAAATGGTCCGGCGGCTTGTGCCGCGTCGTCGCAGCTCGGAGCTTAAAGCTGTAGTAACAGACCTTATTCTCTGTGAAGCCCATAAAATTTTCACCAAAACCAGATACATTTTTCGAATGGTTTCCAGGTGCCAGTCTCTAATAGCTTCTGAAAAAATTCTGATGGAAAAAAGTCCTTTTCATTCCGCCATTTCCAGACAATGAAAATCCGACAAGGGGGCGGGACCACTCCTTCCCAAGGCGTGCTCACAGGCAAATGACGTCACCGACAGGCGTGGAAAAACTCACGCATGCGCACGAGGGTTCAAGCATGTCTGACGTAAAAACATATGAATGAAATCCATATAGTTTTTAAAAAAAATAAAAAGGACCGTTACTTTATTGACAGACCTCGTATATAAAAAAAATGTTTTGTGTGTGTTTTTGCCTTTACGTAGATGGTAAATACTGTTGAGATTATTAATTTCACTTTTGCACAAAAACTAGATAGTAATATTGGGTATTCTGGTAATGACTTTATGTTATAATGGTATAATAATAATGATGGTATGTTGCAAATTTGCAACAACGGGCATACAGGTCAATTTGGTAAGTTGCATATTTGAGTCAGAGATTGTAGCATATATGCGACGATGGGCGTTAAGGGGTTAATGGACTCTGCTCTTGTGAAGCTCCTTGAGGTGACACCATGGGTGGCCATCTGCTCTGGCCACCACAGTAACAATACAAATTACAACAGTTAACAGAAACATTACAAAGTACAGTACAATTAACAATTGACTGAAAAAAAATCATTAAGGCTGGGACAGAAAACATTTGAACATCACTGGTCCAAGAAATGTTAAATGCTAAAAATTGGCATCAGTATATAGTCATATTGTGTTCAGTGGCCTGAGGATGGTGTATATTTGTTTCAGTGTGGACATGCCCTTTTGTGCACATCAGTTTGTGTGTGTCAGTACATGTGTGAGTGCTTAGAGCTGTGAGTGAACGTTGGTGTTTGTCTGATGGAAACTGAACACCAAACCACCGCTCTGAGGTTTATAATCACCAGCAATTAGTTGTCCTCCACCCCAGACCCTCAGGCCTCCAGACCAGCAATTAGACCGCCCCGAGAGCCTGGCCAGCGTGTTTCATACCTGAATGTACACATGTGAAGATTAAAAATAAAATAAAAAAAAATTGAATATATAAAACGTGCTCGTAAAAATGAGTATCAAAAATGTACATGTTCACAAGATTGTAAACATGCATGTTTGTGATATTGACAGTGACGCACAATGACACTGCCCTGCCCCCAAGCATGCGCTTGGACTTCTGTTTACTTGTGCACATCCTGTAGCTGTCACTTTTGCTCTCACAAAATGGACAGTTTGCACTCCATCATTTCAATATTCACCAGTCACATCGTCACCTGTAGGTGTCAAGAAATATTCAAATACATAGGCGACTCTAGGGTGTGTTGTCACACAACTGTAGCCCCCCACCCCCCCAGGGATGTCAGTAGTGCCACTAGAAACAAACCCCAACATCGACTTGACATTAGTCTTTCAAATTTCTGTTATCAGCATCAGTTTCTTACATCCTCTGACTAATCTGGTCTTCTAGCACCTCCAGTTTCTACAGCACCAGTGAGGTATTAAGTTCAATGGTAGTCAGTGGGTACAGCATTACGCAGGGAGTATACCTCACACCCCAACACCAAGAGACATTCTAACAACAGACATCCTAGCTTCCTTGCTGTCCTGTGCTGATCCCATGTCCAAGGTCACGCGTTTGAACCCGTTGTGGACCTCTGTTTGCCTACACAATGGATTTGACATTGGAGGCATTAGCCAGATTGGATCAAAGTTTAAGTGGGTGAGTGTGATTGTAGCCAGCAGGTGCAGTGTAGTGAGTAAACCTCTCTCCCCCAAAACCAAGAGACATTGTAGTGACAGGCACTACAGTCCACAGGATTGAGCCTCCTTTCTAGTATGTCTGCCTGTATTTGACATTTGACCCATTGCAGTACTGTGCTCAGCTACACAACGGTGGCTACACTGGTGACATGACACAGTCAGTAATTGGGGGTAGTAGTACAGCAGATAAGTGAATATGTACAGAGGAATCCTTCAAATGCTGATGCAAGTACCAACTTTGGCATAGATACTCCTTAGACATTACCTTTTGGGGAAAAAAAACAGTGCGTCCACTTGAACTTTTAATAGTCAGCCAGGTAGGGGTCAATTGAAGAATTATACAGGGGTCAAAATCTAAAAATGCTCCAATCATGTTGAAAGTTATTCCATATTATTTGTCTGATCATACAGATTTATAAAAGGTATAGTTTGGACCATCTATTGATTGAATTCTATGGAGTTATGGGGAAAAAATAGCAAAAATAGTGAGAAAGGTCAATTTCAGTGTTCAAAAGTTAAAGTTGCTCCAATTTTGGTAAAAAAAAAAAAAAAGTGATGCAAATTATTGGTTGTGTTAATAGGGTTTCAAAAAGGAAGTGTTTCCATCATGTATCATGCTTAATTATCATGATACGGGGTAACATATGTCCGTTTTTACCCCATAACTCCATAACATTCAGTCACAGATAGTCCAAACTATACCTTTTTGGAATCTCTGTGATCAGACAAAAAATGTGTTATAGTTTCGATATGATTGAAGCATCTTTTAATTTTGACCCCTATGTAATTTTTCAATTGACCCCCTCCTGGCTGCTTATTGAAAATTAATATGGACACCCTGCATTTTCAAAATGGTAATGTCTAAGGTGAATTTGTGCCAAATTTGGTGTTTGTATCACCATTTGAAGGATTTTTTTTTTCAGTTATCCTCTGCACTACACTGTGACTGTAGCCAAACAAGTGCTGTGCAGTGAGTAAACCTCAGTCCTCAACACCAAGAGGTGTTGCAGCATCAACAGGCCTTGAGCTTTCTTCACTAGAACCACTTCCCATGTCCAAGGTTGTGAGTTGGGCCTTGTGTAGGCTTGTGTGTATCTACACAATCACATTCCAGAAGATGCATACATTTTTTTCCCCACTAACCTATTTTGGTTTATTATGCTAGCATGATTAAAAATGGACTGTTTCCTTGTAAAATAACTGTTCAGAATCCAGAGATGCACTTGAGAAACAGGAGCCCAATATTCAGAGAGCGCGAAGATGAACAGGGCCACCTAAAGGAGAGCACTGATTAATATTGTTATATAATGTATCATATGTAACAATATACGATATATATATATATATATATATATATATATATATATATATATATATATATATATATATATATACAATATGTACAATATACAATATATATGCATATTCACAACGCTTCCTGTCATTCTGTCACTAAATCAAACCATCTGGAGCCGCCACAGATCAAATATGCAGAATAAATTTATTTCAAAGCACTGGGCTTCCAAAAATGAACAGAGTGCACATAATGCTGTCAAAAGATCATACAGCGCACGTTTATCAGAGAACTTAGAATATTTGAAATGATTCATGATATGAGTCACTAATGGGCTTTGGGTCCCACACAGGCTTTAAAAGAATGGACAAATGCATTATAAAGTGTTTCAAACCTCATATTCAAACACACCTCCATTGTGCGTCACTGTTTGCAAAAAAATAATAAACCGCTTCAAACTTGTGTGCAGTTTATTGCATAACTCCAGTGTGTCTGTGCAGAAGCATTTTTGTGCACCCGAACCTTCACTCAAAAACAGCCCACTGAGTGATTTGTAAGGTTTGGAAGATGGTCATAAAATCACACAGCACCCTTTCACTTCATTTTTGGAATAACTGTACACAGAGTTATTCCAAAAACAGCAGCGATGAGGGAATTGCTATATAGCCACAAGTTGATAGAAATGGATTTGATGCTGAATTTGAGTGAAACGCTGCATCTTGTACTAAATACAGTTCCAGTCTCTGCATAAAACCATCATTTGCATAATAATATTTTTGGTTTAGATCAGATGTAGCTGGATATCATTGTTTCAAGAAAAGAAAGAAAAAAAAAATCAGCGTATGGTAGCATTGTTGAGTTGCAGGGCTGGTTTGTGCAGAATAGTTCCTCTGTAGACTATAATCTGGGTTTAGGCCAGATTTAAACCAGGCTATCTCAAGTCCAGATCCTCTGGGCTTGTTTCAAACCTCTGGAGGTATTTTCTCATCTGTGTCAGCCTCTCATCTGGCTCTGGACTGACAGCTGCTTTAATGGGGCGTAATAGCAGGAAATCAGAGCAGGTTTCCCTTCATATATTTGTGTGAGTGTAGTGGGCGGGGGTGCCTGCTGGGATGGGGGGGAGGTGGGGGGTTGCGAGACAGAGTCCACGCTGTGACACTCTAACCCAGTCAGGCCCTGAGGGTTTGCTCTTACACCGTTTCCACATCGGCCTCCTCCACGACCCCCACCCCTGTCTCTCTGCACCCCTCCCTTGGCTCACTCCATCCTCACCCGTGAGCTGAAGGCCACACAGGAGGCTGCAGCACTGCACTAATCAGGGGCACCCAGGGACACCATGTGAGGAACTCGTGCACTCACGTCTGGTTAGGTGGCTATACGTTTGTGCAGCAGTGATAATTATGCATCAGCACACCTCCGGTTAGCTGATTAGGTCGCCATAGCAACAAAGATGATTAACCCTCTCTGAGAATCTGGTACAGAGACTTATTTGTGTTTTAACCTCTGCATGGCATCTGCCAAACCTGTTCAGTCAAACCTTTGCAGAAATTAATTTTAAACAGCCATATGGCTATTCCAAGGAAGCTTCTCTGTTTTAAAATAATAGTAACAATAATCCATAAAAAAAAAAGAATTTCTGCCACATAATCTAATAATCACTTCTACAGCCACTTTTCTTGAGATGAGTCAGGGGATGGATACGTGAACATTTCCAAGGCACTGAATATGCTTGGAGTGGCATCAGATCCTTTAATGCTTTGAAAACTACGAGGTCTGTCCAAAAAGTAACGGACCTTTATATTTTTTTCAAAAACTATATGGATTTGAATCATGTGCGCTTGCATCAGCCAAGCTTGAACCTTCGTGCGCATGCATGAGTTTTTTCACGCCTGTCGGTTGCGTCATTCGCCTGTGGACAGGCTTTGAGTGAGCACTGGTCCACCCCCTCGTCGGATTTTTATTGTCAGGGAAATGGCTGAGAGGCTGCTGCTTTGTTCCATGAAATTTTTTTCAGAAACTGTTAGAGACAGCCAGTTGGAAACCATTCGAAAGATTCAGATGGCTTTCGGTGAAGATTCTGTCGGCGTTACACGGATTAAGGAGTGTTAAAACCTTTTTAAAGACGGCCCACGGCGGCGGAGGGCGCGCGGCGCACAGAGTGGCCATCGACAGGCTGGAACGACCAGATCATTTCTAAACTGAACGCTGTGTTGATCCGGGACATCGTGTGACTACCACAGAAATGGCAAGAGAGCTGGACATAGCACTTTTGCGGCACATTCCACTGTTACAGGAGATTTTGTAATGAAAGACATGCGGAGGATTTCGCGCGTCGGCACGGAGCCACTCATGGCGCGCAACAAAAAAAACACCTCCGTGTTGGAAGTCTCACAGGACATGTTGTGGCATGTCCAGCTGAGCAGTTGAGCTCAAACGCTCAACAAAAAAAACACCTCCGTGTTGGAAACCATTCGGAAGATTCAGACGGCTTTCGATGGCTTTTCAGTCGAGTGACTATCCGAGAAATTGTGTAACAGCTGGAAAAAAAAAAGGTTTTAACACTCCTTAATCCGTGTGACGCCGACAGAATCTTCACCGAAATCCATCTGAATCTTTTGAATGGTTTCCAACTGGCTGTCTCTAACAGTTTCTGAAAAAAATTTCATGGAGCAAAGCGGCAGCCTCTCAGCCATTTCCCTGACAATAAAAATCCGACGAGGGGGGTGGACCAGTGCTCACTCAAAGCCTGCCCACAGGCGAATGACGCAACCGACAGGCGTGAAAAAACTCACGCATGCGCACGAAGGTTCAAGCTTGGCTGATGCAATCACACGTGATTCAAATCCATATAGTTTTTGAAAAAAATAAAAAGGTCTGTTACTTTTTGGACAGACCTCGTATTTATTGACATTTTTAACTCTACATTATGTAAATGATGTGCACCAATCAGTCTTCACTATCAGCCAAAGCACTGAAAAGCCTCTTGTTATAGGTATCAATGAATTTCAAAATCAGATAATTGAGAATTACTTTAAAACTGGTGCTTTAAAATTGTTCAAGCTAAAATATTAGTAAGGGCTCCACAAGGATCAGTTCTTGGACCTTTCCTATTTAAACTTATACATAATTTTATGTGGAATTTAGCAATGAAACATGATGTATCTTATACGAATGATATTTGTAGAATCCTCTCTGGTGATGATCTCAGACCCAAATGCTAGCTAATCAACATTATTGATTACCATATATCAATCATTGGATATCTAGAAAACTTTTGAAACTGAATTATTTGAAAAGCCTAAAAACCAAAGACAGGCTAGCTGTTCTCCACTGGGAATCACTATCTCTGAAATACAGAGGTGAGACAGGAAACTTGGGGTCATCCTGAATACTGATCTTAACGTTGCAAGTTGCATGACAAATATAACCAGGGAAGCATTTTACCACCTAAAAAAATGTACCCCATACATGGACTCTTATTTTTTTACCTGGTTTAAAAAAAACCTATCCATGTATTAATTATAAGATGATTACATTACTGCTCTCTACCAAAGTCAACATGTACCCAAAGCTGCAATTCACTCTGTCCTGAAAAATACATAGAAAATCTAAGATTTTGCTGCTTTCAGCTCAAGAAAAATATTTTCACTTTCTGAATAATTATACAGCCTGAGATAAATTAAAACTATCCAAACATTTAACACTGGCAAAGTTCAAAATTTTGTAACTCCCAACAGTGTAATTGTCAAGTATAGAGAGTACTTCGGATTTAAAATTGGGATATACACACACCTGTGCACTAATCATGGTGTCTAATCAGCATCTTGATATGGCACACCTGTGAGGTGGGATGGATTATCTCAGCAAAGGAGAAGTGCTCACTATCACAGATTTAGACTGGTTTGTGAACAATATTTGAGGGAAATGGTGATATTGTGTATGTGGAAAAAGTTTTAGATCTTTGAGTTCATCTCATACAAAATGGGAGCAAAACCAAAAGTGTTGCATTTATATTTTTGTTGAGTGTAGTAGTTGGGAGCTGCCTATGGGAATGCCACAAACAAAAGTATTGGATTGGATGTGAACCCACACAACTTTTTAGTTATATAGCAACAGCACTGTCACAGCACCATCATCAAAATGTTCGTTTACTCTATTCTCACACAACTTCTGAACAAACGTATTCTCATGTTGCATATAAAAAGTTAAGTACGATATTTCGTGCATATTGCTACAAATTTCTGCACACATACGCAATGCAACACATTTTGCATTTAACATTCAGAAATGTTAAATGCAAATCAATTGTTGTTGTACTGTGTTCTGTATTGTAAAGTTTTTTGGTAGAATGGCCTAAGCAGTGGGTCACCCCTTTGAGTCTGATCTGCTTGAGGTTTCTTCCTCAAATCATCAGAGGGAGTTTTTCCTTACCATTGTCGCCTGTGTGCTTGCTCTGGGGGTTGGTAAGGTTAGACCTTACTCGTGTGAAACACCTTGAGGCAGCTTTGTTGTGATTTGGTGCTGTATAAACTAAATAAATTGAAAAAAAAAAGATATGCATTTTGTTTGAGGTTAGGATTGGATTTAGATGAATAATAATGACTGCAAAAGACAGCTCACTGCATTATTTTTTCATGCTAGGATGAACCACAGTGTTGTTGGTGGTGATGTGGGATATGTACGAATTTGATTCAAAAATGCGTATGAATATGTAAGAAATTTCTGCATTACTTTTTTGTACATTTGCCCAACAATTGTGAGAATACACTGCCTGAACACAGTTAAAACTACACCTTTCAGAAGAGGTTTAAAAAAGAATGGGACAAGCAACTCTGAGAAACAACTCTAAAAATTTTGATATTTTATCACTCTAGCTTCTTCTGTATGGACTGAAATGTAATAGTCAGATTATTTGTATTTATACTTCCAGTATTTTACTGAGAAAAGCGACACTACCATTGATCTGTTGCTGCTAAATAAAATGCACATCACATTTACTACAGGACATTTACACAATGTTACTTTTGTCAACAATAATAAGATTAAACATAACATGCTAAACCTACTAACAGAAAATGGGTCACTTCCCCCTTCCCCCAAGTTTATATTTCCATTCTTTTTTGCCAAACATCAAGTCTGTGCTTTTAAACCACACAATGAAGCAAGATGTCTCGTAGGACAAATCTAATAGAGATTAGCGTATTCTCACAGCACATTAGAATTAATCCAAAAAAACGTGTGCCTCCTCGTGTCTCCCTTTGAGCAGCAGGTGAATTGGTGCAAAACACCAAAGAAAGAAGAAGAGGTAGAAGAGGTCTGATGGTAAGGGCGTTTTTTACAGGGCAGGATTTTCCTTTCGTGAGTGATACGGGGGTAAGGAGGATTGACATGGTTCCAATGTAAACACCAGATTTTTGGTACAAAAAGGAGATACAGAGGGGGAAAGTTGGGATGAGGTCGTGAGACATGAAGTTGGAGGAGGTTAGAATGGAGGGGTGATGTGCTGTTTTTCTGGGTTCTGTCTCAGAACATGAAACTGACAAGCTGTCATGGCAGATTAGCAACAACGTTCCACAATGTTTTCTGTTTTACTGTAGAGACAGCCTGGAATTCTCCAGAACATTCTGACGAGATGTCAGAATACAGAATACAGTAAAAGTCAAGGAGTCGATTTGTCTTTGGAATGGCTTTATTGGGTTATAAGCAACATTCGGTTAAGTTGCACACGTCTGTGACAAGTTAAGGTCTCCCTAAATGTTACATCATCAAATCTGAGCGCATGGTCCTCACTTAAATGCCGAATCTAATTTGTTTGCAGTGAAGAATAGAGGCCTGGCTGAAGACTGAGAACTCTGTTGCTTTACCAGGTTGTGTGGGTTTGTGGTTAATGTAGTATAATGAACACAAACAACATACACCACGAAGGCCAACAAACGAGTCAACAGAAAGACTGATGAATATCAGACTACGAAAACAGCAGCAGTAGTTAATGGTAAGGAACTAGAAGGGTACTCCGCTGAGGTCCAGTAGTCCTGTTTGTGTTTCCTTTGTCATTTTCAGTGTTATCTAGTTCTTTGTCATTGTGGAAGGGTTATTTCTTTGATCTCTAAAATTCTTCAATCTTGATTGTTGGCATTTAATCGTGATAAATCACATTGGTTTCTGATTGTGAACCTGTGATCTTGACCTCAATCTTTGTTCCTAGTCATACATCTTTGATTGCTGATCTTAATTCATGACCTTCAATCCTGTTGGGGGAGGTGATGGTCTAGTGGTTAAGGGGTTGGGCTTTAGTCCAGAAGATCATGGGTTCAAATCCCCGCCTGACTGGAAAATCACTAAGGGCCCTTGGGCAAGGCCTTTAATCCCCTATTGCTCCCGGTGTGTAGTGAGAGCCTTGTATGGCAGCACCCTGACATCGGGGTGAATATGAGGCATTATTGTAAAGCGCTTTGAGCGTCTGATACAGATGGAAAAGCGCTATATAAATGCAGTCCATTTACCATTTACCATGACCTTCAATCCTGTTGTTTCATCTTTGATCCTGATTCTTGATCTTTTAAATCAAGTCAATTTATTTTTATAGTGACAAATCACAACGTAAGTCACCCCAAGGTGCTTTACGAGTAAGGTCTAACCTTGCCCATTCCCTCAGCAAGCACACTGGCAACAGTGGTGGTGAATTACTCCCTCCGGCAATTTTTGATGACAGGAAAAAACCTTAAGCAGACCAGGTACAGTGGAGTGACTATCTTCTTCGGCCATGGCCCATACTACATGGAATTACTGGGCAACCAGGGCCATCTATATATATAAAGGGCTAAATCTGTCTGGGATAAACTCCCAAACTATAATATGTAGCCCTAAAAACTATATATATTCTGAATCCTCATGACATGGGGAACAAACTGGTACCATTTTTTAAAAAGTTGTTTGTCTTTTAACCAAGTATTTCCACTTAGTTTGGGGAGTCCACCTCTTATAGTTCTGCTGGACAAACCTTAGCCCATTAAATATTACATTTGTAAGACATCAGCATTACAAAAACAAATGTTGGGCAATGGCGGCGCCGGGTACCCCAGCTAGTAATACAATAAATTAAGCAAAGCACAACAAAGAATTGTCACGCATGCAAAAATGGAACTGTGGTAGCTAAGCAACAAGGTATATACAGTCCAGTGGTCAAAATAACAGATGGCTCATGAAACATTTTTCTGATCTATGATACTGATCTTTCATCTTTGAGCCTATGTTTCATCCTAATTGCTACCCTTTGATTCTGAACAGTCATCTTTGATTGCTGAGTTTTGATGCAGATTCATGACCATTGATACAGCTCTTTTTTTTCTTTGTTTCTTAGTTTGACCATGACTGACATTTGAGCCTGATCACTCATCTTTGACACTGAAGTTGGTTTTCAATCACTCATCTTTGGTTCTGGATCTTGATGCAGATTGCTTATCTTTCAAACTTGCTAAGGAGGTTGTTTTCCTTATTGTGTATTTGTCAACAATCATAATTACAGGATCAAAGGAATTTGTATCAAATATCAAAGGCAGGGAAAAAACATCAAAGATCAAATATCAAAAATCCACCTCTTGATCTAGTTCTGCACCAATATCCTCACAGCCTACTTCTCCAAATGTCACAGCCCAGCCTCAGGTTTTTTTTTGTTTTTCGTGCCCGGACTGATTTTTGTTTTATTATTATTATTTTGCAAGTTATAATCTTCCCCTTCTTCTAACCATAACTATAGCATAAGTGTCTACCCTCCCCTAACTCTAACCATAATCACCCCACATTTTGTGCTCCCGTCACAAGACTAATTTGTGCCCCCGTCACAAAAAGCACCCCATTTTCATGCCCCCGTCATGAACCCATAGATTAATGTATGTTTCGTAATGTAGCCATGAACTGCCGTGAGACTGGGTTGAATGTCACTGAAATCTCCATTCTTTTGAGATATCTTACATACAACCCCTGGCAAAAATTATGGAATCACTGGCCTCGGATGATGTTCATTCAGTTGTTTAATTTTGTAGGAAAAAAGCAGATCACAGACATGACACAAAACTAAAGTCATTTCAAATGGCAACTTTCTGGCTTTAAGAAACACTATAAGAAATCAAGAAAAAAGATTGTGACAGTCAGTAACGGTTACTTTTTAGACCAAGCAGAGGAAAAAAATATGGAATCACTCAATTCTGAGGAATAAATTATGGAATCACCCTGTAAATTTTCATCCCCCAAACTAACACCTGCATCAAATCAGATCTGCTTATTGACATTGACCCTATGCCATGACATTGACCCTATGTGTCTTTTTGCAAGGAATGTTTTCACAGTTTTTGCTCTATGGCAAGATGCATTATCATCTTGAAAAATGATTTCATCATCCCCAAACATCCTTTCAATTGATGGGATAAGAAAAGTGTCCAAAATATCAACGTAAACTTGTGCATTTATTGATGTAATGACAGCCATCTCCCCAGTGCCTTTACCTGACATGCAGCCCCATATCATCAATGACTGTGGAAATTTACATGTTCTCTTCAGGCAGTCATCTTTATAAATCTCATTGGAACGGCACCAAACAAAAGTTCCAGCATCATCACCTTGCCCAATGCAGATTTGAGATTCATCACTGAATATGACTTTCATCCAGTCATCCACAGTCCACGATTGCTTTTCCTTAGCCCATTGTAACCTTGTTTTTTTTCTGTTTAGGTGTTAATGATGGCTTTTGTTTAGCTTTTCTATATGTAAATCCCATTTCCTTTAGGCCGTTTCTTACAGTTCGGTCACAGACGTTGACTCCAGTTTCCTCCCATTCGTTCCTCATTTGTTTTGTTGTGCATTTTTCGATTTTTGAGACATTGCTTTAGGTTTTCTGTCTTGACGCTTTGATGTCTTCCTTGGTCTACCAGTATGTTTGCCTTTAACAACCTTCCCATGTTGTTTGTATTTGGTCCAGAGTTTAGACACAGCTGACTGTGAACAACCAACATCTTTTGCAACATTGCGTGATGATTTACCCTCTTTTAAGAGTTTGATAATCCTCTCCTTTGTTTCCATTGACATCTCTCGTGTTGGACCCATGATTCATGTCAGTCCACTTGGTGCAACAGCTCTCCAAGGTGTGATCACTCCTTTTTAGATGCAGACTAACGAGCAGATCTGATATGATGCAGGTGTTAGTTTTGGGGATGAAAATTTACAGGGTGATTCCATAATTTTTTCCTCAGAATTGAGTGATTCCATATTTTTTTCCTCTGCTTGGTCTAAAAAAGTAACCGTTACTGACTGCCACAATCTTTTTTTCTTGATTTCTTATAGTGTTTCTTAAAGCCAGAAAGTTGCCATTTGAACTTACTTTAGTTTTGTGTCATGTCTGTGATCTGCTTTTTTTCTACAAAATTAAACAACTGAATGAACATCCTCCGAGGCCGGTGATTCCATAATTTTTGCCAGGGGTTGTAGAGTCGGCAAACGTGATCTTCTTAGTGGAGGTCATAAATATTCTTGACCATCCTCCAGCAGGAAACCAGGCAGGGCAGAAGTTTTTGAGATGTCAGGGCTATAGAGTGCTGTCATCTCAAATAGAGTGGGTTTGAGTACACCGATACACTCACCTGGCAACCCCCATATTCTCCTGAAGCCCTGTCCTTTTGCTCACACACACAATCTCAGAGCTCTTACATTCTCGCTCCACCTCATTTTGCTCATCCTAGCATCAGTTCTTTTTGTGTCCTTACCTGCCATTCAACAATCAAACGAGCCCCTCTGCTCAGTTTTAGAAACAATTTTCTAACAGCCAAAATTTCTAAGTGTTTTTTTAAAGGCATTAATAGCAGGTGCTTTGCTTTGGATTAAATGATATCATCACTGTAATCACTGTATCAATATACTTGGTAATGCGCTGAAATACAATTGTTGATGTAGTTGATCAAATTTTGCTGTTTTATCGTATGATGTCATAAAGGTGCATAATCTCAACACACAGATTTACACTGTTTTATTTGGTTTTTAAATTGACACAACAGTTTGCACATTCTGTCAGTGCATGCAGATGTATAATGGCGTTGGTCACAATTACTTTGGCAGAGCTATGCAGTCTGAGTGCCCTTATAGATTTGAGATGTGAAATATTTGATCTAATGCACGATAAAGTTAAAAGTGGTGAACCTGTAAGTCCAAGTTGGTTAAGTAAATTTAATGTGACACTGGTTTAAATCTGATAATGAGCAGTGTTGTCAAAGTAACTTTGAAAAGTTACTTTTTTAGTTGCTTTATGCAATTATTTTAGGCGGTTACTTCATTAGCAGCTTTATGCAATTACTTTCTTAGAAGGTGCAGAAAACTTGCAACTAATAAGTCATGTAACTAGTAATCTAACTTGGTTACTCTTAAGATTGAGTAATCAGCAAAGTAATCAGCAAAGTAACTAATAGTTACTTTTCTGAGTACTAAATCTTAAAAATAACCAAGTTAGATTATGAGTTACTTTATTAATTACATTCAGCAGCTGCTGACAAGTTGTCCGCAGCTGCTAATGAAGTAACTGTATAAAGTAACTGTAAAATATAACTGTATAAAGTAACTAATGAAGTAACTTTTCAAAGTCACTTTGCCAGCACTGATAATGAGTATATTTTGTTAAAACATCAACCTGCCACCACCCGCTAGGACAGTAAACCAGGTGGTTTAGGTTTGATGCTGCCTGACCTCACTGTTGCTGTCGGTTACAAAGGGACGATGTAAAATGATGTCATGCAGGATTTTCTTCTACTTCCGCAGTGTTCACTGATGTGTGTGTGTGTGTGTGTGTGTGTGTGTGTGTGTGTGTGTGTGTGTGTGTGTGTGTGTGTGTGTGTGTGTGTGTGTGTGTGTGTGTGTGTGTCAGAGCCTTCATGCATCAGACAGGAAATTGCAGGTGTTGGTTTGTTTGCATTCAAGGCTCAACTTGCATCTGTAGTCAGGACCCTCTTTCTGAAGGCGTCTCCTCCCCCAAAGTTTCCTTTTTGCACCCTTTGAGTTTGAATTCCTAAACTTCCAGCAGGGGGTTTATGATGACACACTTCAAGTTGAGCTCTAAAATGGCCTTGAGATGAAATCTGAATACTGAGCTGCCAATGCAAATTTCACCTTTTCAGATGTGGTCCATTAATTCCAAATTGTATTTTGCTCCTCCTGCCTGTGTACTCTCCCTCGCAGTAGGTTTGGTACTAAATGCGCCCGCTGTGGTCGGCAAATATATGCCAGCGACTGGGTGCGCCGCGCAAGGGGAAAAGCATACCACTTGGCATGTTTTGCATGCTACTCCTGTAAGAGGCAGCTATCCACAGGAGAGGAGTTTGGCCTGGTGGAGGAGAAGGTCCTGTGTAGGATCCACTATGACACCATGGTGGAAAACCTCAAGCGAGCTGCTGAGAGCGGTGAGTGCTGTTCTGGAAAATCTGTTCCCATAATGTGGGGCATGTCAGGTTTCAAAACTTCTCATTATATTCTACAAATGGCCTCCGTGGCAGAAACGAGGCTTTTCAATTAAATGCATCAAGTTTTTAAGAATGTGATTCACTGATTTGAAATGCTTAAAAAAATTAAACTATTGCTTCATAAAATGATTCCTGTGGTACAGTTAAGAAGATTTCAAAGGTTTCAAAAAATAAAATCTAGCAATATTTCAAAAATGATTAACTGTTTCAAAAGGTTGTAAATGCTAAACACTAAATGAACCAATTGCTTCATAAGTCAGTCACTTATTTGCTGTAAGAATAGTCAAAACAATAAATGAAACAGTTGCTTCAGAAAACAGTTGTTTTACAATGCTTGAAACTATGTGATGGTGACATCAAGTGGGCAGTGTGGATTCTTTGGTTCATGAATTAATTTGCTGTTTCATAACCGCTTGAAACACTAAATGAAGCACTTGTGTTACAGAATGATTGTAATTGCTTCAGAAAATAATTAATTGCACTGACATATCAAAGTGCTCATGAAACACTTAAAAATGATTGAGTATTTCAAAATACAAAATGTAGCAGCTCTTTGAATAAACACACACTGTTTCAAAAAGGTTGAAAAGTACTACATGAAGCAGTTGCTCCATATTATTGTCCATTTTGAAATGCTGAAAGCATTAAATATTTTGAAATGCTCAAAACCTCCAAGTGAAACCACTGCTTCTGGAAATAATTTTGCTTAAAAATGCCCAAAACACTGCAATGTCAATAATCAAATCAAAATCAAATCAATTTTATTTATATAGCACCAAATCACAACAAACAGTTGCCCCAAGGAGCTTTATATTGCAAGGCAAAGCCATACAATAATTACAGAAAAACCCCAACAGTCAAAACGACCCCCTGTGAGCAAGCACTTGGCAACAGTGGGAAGGAAAAACTCCCTTTTAATAGGAAGAAACCTCCAGCAGAACCAGGCTCAGGGAGGGGCAGTCTTCTGCTGGGACTGGTTGGGGCTGAGGGAGAGAATCAGGAAAAAGACATGCTGTGGAGGGGGAGCAGAGATCAATCACTAATGATTAAATGCAGAGTGGTGCATACAGAGCAAAAAGAGAAAGAAACACTCAGTGCATCATGGGAACCCCCCAGCAGTCTAAGTCTATAGCAGCATAACTAAGGGATGGTTCAGGGTCACCTGATCCAGCCCTAACTATAAGCTTTAGCAAAAAGGAAAGTTTTAAGCCTAATCTTAAAAGAAGAGAGGGTGTCTAATGAAAGGTGCATTATAAATAAAAATATATTATCATTATTATAATGTTGCATCTACTGTTTTATAATGCTTCAGATGCTACATGAAGCAATTCCTTAAAAAATGATTCAGTGCTTTGAAATGCTCAAAACACAAAGTAAAAACAGTTATTTCAATTCAAATTGTGGCTCTGCCCTTTGAGCTGAGCACATTTTTCAAATTAGGGTTCAAGAAAATTCTTTAATTTTTATTCATTTATTTTTTTATGGTGATAACTCAAGAAATGTTTCATTGTCACAGATTGTGATTACTGAATTATTTTATTTTATTTTTTTACCTCCAGGGTGCAGGCTATTTTTTTTACACTTGACTAAAATAAGACTTTCACAAACAGACTACCTTGATTTGTTGCATCACAAGTTTGACCAAGCCAACTATAGCCCGATATGCAGATGAACATGCAAGTGCAACTGGGATGATGGGTGGGGGCTTGAAGCCTGGTTTTTCACTGCATGTTTCAATTAGAGAGTACATTCAAGAACACGATACAAGACATCACATTATTTGCCACTGGTTATTTTATATACTGTAAAGCAGCACTGGAAGGTGTCTTTAAGTAATCACATAAGCCATTCTTCATATTTGATGTGTCTTGGTATTTTTCAGGCAATGGTATCACATTAGAAGGAGCTGTGCCAACAGAGCAAGACAGCCAACCCAAACCGGCCAAGAGGGCACGGACATCCTTCACAGCAGAACAACTACAGGTCTTTTTTTTTTTATTTAAAAATGTATTTCATGTTCTCCACCATAACAAGATTTCAGTTGATTTGATGGCAATGTCTTGCATGTATATGTAGATCATGCAGGCTCAGTTTGCCCAAGATAACAACCCAGACGCCCAGACACTGCAGAAACTAGCCGACATGACGGGACTCAGCAGGAGAGTTATACAGGTGAGGAATCGTCCCCCAGCACTCGTGACCATGATGTGACAGTGCTGGAGTATCTTAAAAAAAAGTGCTATTTCAGATATGTAATAAATAACAAAACACCAGATATTTGCAATATTCACAAAAAGCTCAGTTATTTATCCTAAGAAAGAATGAAATCTTTTAAAATCTTGTCAAGAATGTATATGACGTCTGGTTACATTGCGTCTTCATAGGTGTGGTTTCAAAACTGCAGAGCAAGACACAAAAAGCACACACCCCAGCACAGCGGGGCGCCTCAAGGTCACCCTCAGTCCCGGATACCCTCGTCCCTGCCCGATGAGCTGCATTACTCTCCGTTTGGCAGTCCAGAGCGGGCGCGCATGGTGGCCCTTCACGGGTACATTGACAGTGAGTTGTAGCTTTTTGTGCATGAAATGAATCGTTTTGCACCTTAAAAGTAAAAATAAATAAATGTTTTTTTTTTAACTTTTAAAAAGTTAGTGTCCAGGTTGCCTTAAATTTTTACATTTTCTGTACTTGAAAAGATGAGTTCAGGTAACTTTAGCAGGGGAACTGCACCTATCTTTGACCAGTCCTGAAATTGGGCCACCACCCATTCTCAATTCCATACAGGACTGTTATGTCATTGTGACATCGAAATAAAGCAGGACGTGAGATTTCATCTGCTTGTGCTGTCATTTCAATGTCATGCTGACATCATAGACTTGTATAGACTTGAACAGGTAGCGGTCCAATTTATTTAAGTTCCTTCGGCTTCTCCCTTTTTTCATTTGGGGTCACCACAGCCTTCTACTCTGGAAACTGCACTAACCGCTTGGCCACGACACCTGTCAGATCCAATATAAGTACATTTCCCGGAATTTTTCAAATACTGCAACACAGTATTACATCTTTTCAAATCATAGTCACAAATTATTGGTGTTTGGACTTGTCCTGGGTGGAAAAACAAAGAAGTGCTCCACAGCATGAAAAATAATCCAGACCAATTCATGTCTCACTTTCTGTATTGATGAAGGAATTTTCTCTGTCATAAAAAAAAAATATTATATTTACAAACAAGTGTATGTTACTGAAACAATGTGCATAAGTGATCTTAAAAGTGTACAAAAAAACAATTTTCTTTGGCACCACTATCATTTTATTTATTAGCCTTTAAACGGTGAGTTCATAATATCACATTCCCAATATAAACAAAATTCACATTCTCTGGAAAAAATTAACAAATAGCTTCCCTGAAGGGGAAAAAATTCAAACAAACAGACGTCCTTGTTCTACGTTTGGCAGAAACCCATACAGTCTATGATAGGGATGTTACAGATCACATAGGGGCTTCCCCTGAGTTGCACACAGCAACAGCCAATCAGAGTAAAGAGGCACGATGACGTCAGCTGGCTACTCGCTTTAACAAAATTCAAGATGGAGGAAAATGCTCAAACAGCTTATTTCTGTATAAGTGTTTCTCATATTTTGTAAAAGCTAGGTTCACTTCAGTAAATCACTGAAGTGATTTACAAGACATTTTTCAGATGTTAGAGTGCATGCCGCGTGCAAGTGCATCACGCAGGGTCAAAGGTAACTTCTGGTAATTTCAAAACCTCATGCATGTGCACATGCACTTCCTCCTTCAGACAGTGTTTAAAGGAAGATAAAATATTCACGATAGAATTTGAATATGTTCTCCGTATTAAAATAAGCTGTAATTTTGCAGCATGTCTCAAAGATAAACTGAATTATAATACTTGGATTTCAGTAGAAACTAAACTTTGTCAGTTTTGTGAAATATGAAAGGCCATACAGCTTTAATTACCGTTAGCCACACAGTAGGGTGATGGTACTACACCTGTCTTGCTGTTGCGTCCCTGGGATGAAGCCGTCTGTCCACCTGTTTTTCATGCTGTGGACCACTTTTTTCCCTCTTCCCCAGAATGTCACTCAGCACAAATCTGTGACTATGACACTGTGTTGGTTGAATCATTGTCAAACATACCTCAGCATATAGTTTCAAGTTTAGTCAACTTAATGTTAAGGCAGCTCAGACTCTAACTTTTGTCATACAAAAAAAAAAAAAACAACTATTTGTCATTATTATTTACAGTGTGCGTTTACTGAGTATTTGCAAGTTCTTTCCATCAAAAGTGCTAAAAACAAAATGTCACGTCTGTATTTTGTAGGTCATCCCTTCTCCGTGCTGACCTCTCAGAGTCTCCCCCACCAGGCCATGTCGCTGCCCCAACTCCCCCTCAGCCGCTAGTACTCCACTGCGACCCTTGTGACCCTGTAACCTCTGGATCCTAACTCTTGACGTCTGCCGACTTGATCCGGTAATCAAGCTGAAGTCGGCTTGGAGAAAAGGCAAATCGGAACCTCGCCCAATCGGAAAACCAAAATGGAGGAAAGATTAAGATTTCAGATGTTGAGCAATTTTCTTCAGCGAACTGGAATATCTCGTCTACAGCCCGTGTATCGACACAAAGTACCTCCGCTCTACATTAAAAGTAGAACGAGATGTGAAACGACAAAACTGAACAAGGAAGTAGGACTAACGCTGTCTGATTATTGACAATAAACGGAACAGAAATTTTAAGGGAACTGTCCCTTTGGCGCACACAGTACACCCCATTAAAGGTAAGGCTCTGCCCTCTTTTCCTCTCAGCAACCATGAAGGAACCCTGAATGAAACTAGACTTCTTTTTTCCTCCTTCAGATAATCAGGAATGACACAAAACTACACAATTATAATCAAAAGTGAATCCATCAAAGTTGAAACATGTAATTTATGGCTGCACGCTTTGAATGATTTGATTGTGAGGATTATACTCCTCAAACTTGTAGAAAGTCCTAAAGTACAGTACTGTGCAAAAAACAGGCATGACTTACAAAATATAAGCATTTATGTTACAGAAATAATGAACAAATTTATTATAAAAAGAGATGTGTGAACTATTCACTCTACAAATATGTTGACCAACTCATTATTTATTAATGATTCATTTGCCTTTGTTGGAATTATGCAGACTGAAATTTATGAAGTAAGGTTTTTAAAACAGGAATGTTTCATCATTTAATACCTAAAATACATATACTCTGTAATATTATATTTTTTTATTAATATTTTGAAATTTCAATTTTTTTAAGACAAACTCAAAGACCACAATTATCCAAAATTACAATTGTACAGAAAGACGTGAGTGCTTCAGACGTCTGCACAGCACTGTATGAGTTCTGTGATCTCTTGAAGAAAATCCACAAAGCAAAATTCTTTGATCGCCTTATTAATTGTAAGTTTTTTTGGGGTGGAGGAACTGCATTCAGTTATTTACTAAGAGAGAAATTGAGCCAAGTCTAACAAATTCACAAATTGTAACAAGCACTTCTCGAACTTATTTTGCATTTCAGCACAGTTGTATTGTCAGTAATTTCTGACTTGTTTGAAGTTACTTGTTCAGTCTCGTCTTTCACTCTCTCATATGAAGAGTTTAGCAGAGTTTTGGTACCATATGGACAATATGAAACAGAGTGGGGATGTCCATGTAAAGTAAGATGTGTGTGTGTGTGTGTGTGTGTGTGTGTGTGTGTGTGTGTGTGTGTGTGTGTGTGTGTGTGTGTGTGTGTGTGCCTTTGGAGAGTGTGTTTGTATTGTAGTTCCATGACCATTGTGGGAAGGACAGGATCCAACAAGACCTCAATGTCCTTGTATTTATTGAGATGGTAAATCCCTGTAAAGCACTTTCCCCCCTTTAAAATCATTTTGTTTTGTTAGAAAAAAAAAGAAATGAAAAAAAGTTTATTTGATAGACTGTGCATCATAAATGTTTTGTGTACTAAAATGCAATAAAATGGAATGTGATATTTTTGTGGGTTTTGGATCATTCAGAGGCTACATTAGCAAAGTCATAAATTCCAATTTAATTGCTCAAACAATGTGGTGCAAAAATGAAGTTATCGGGAAAACACAACTGCCTGATTATGGGCTACAAGTCATGTGTTTTAGGTCCTCGTGGGTAAATATCTGTATTTCATGGTTGTGTTTGTGCACAAGAGAAATAACACATTATGGGAAAGACCTCATATCTCTTAGGACCGCATGTTCAATACAGTGATTTGGCCATCTAATCTTCATTTTATCATGTTTAAGATTTTTCGAGTTGATGTTGAAGCGCAACAGATCATTTCAATAGTTTTTTTTTTTTTTGATAATTATGTGCCTCCACATTAAGAGATAGTGACACCTTGATGAACTTGTATATATGAGAACACAACTATGACAACTGAAACATTCGCTGGGTTAATTAGCTCATTTATTGATATTTTCCACACAGTAAACACATGTTAAATATTCTCAAAATTCCTGATCCTTGCTGAGTTAATCTGTTTAATGCTTAAAAAGAAAGTGTGTGTGTGTGTGTGTGTGTGTATATATATATATACAGTGTGTGTGGTCTGAACAGCACCCCCCCCCCCCCAAAAAAATAATGATGTTGCATGTATGAAAAACATGCATTTTTATTTGTCATAGCTAAAAACAAGCATTAGTTCATTTACAAAAACACACAAACGTGTGTGTGTGTGTGCATACAGAAATCGATTGTTTTTTGCATTCCCAGTTGATCTGTATCAAAACAGATTTTGCATTCAGGATGTGCTTAATGTTGAGTATAAATTACAACTCCCTTCTCTACATAAATTATTTACTAATTAGGATTGATTATATGCATGCAAAATAAATGAATACACGTTAACTCAAACCGATCAAAGTTGCACCTAAAGACGGGAGAGGCTTAAAATGATGCTTAATTAACTAAAACTTAAAAGTTACATGTTTCAAAATACAGAGCAAGCCTAACAAAATTTAAAAAGAAATCAAATAAATCTAACAGCACAAAAGGTTTCTAGTTTTACCATATTAGAAAAAAAACCCAAAACTATTAAACGTCTGTATTGTTATCTGTAGGTGTTGAAGCAGGTTTAACATCCACATCTTGAGCTTTTCGACAAGTCTGCACAATCCATGTATGCTCCGAGTTATCTGTTGGAAAGATTTAATCATACAGTTTAACGAATTAAAAATAAAGTAAAACTAAAATGTTTTTCTTCAATATTTCAGCCAAGATCGAACCGGGGGGCGCGGTCATTAAAAAGTCTGTAATACCAACCTGCACCGTTAAACCACAGGGCATTGTGTATCTAAGGCTGTTTTTTTTTAAGTGAAGTGCCATTTAAATCTCAGAGAAATTTGTCAAATCAAGACAATTAGGAGAAAATAACTTGTGGCAGCCACTTCAGACACCAATAAATAATACCCTCCTCTCTTCAACAATGGCCGCCGATTCTATTTTTTTTTTTTTTTTTAAGCGAGTCGATGCCAGAGGAGCTGATAATAAAGCAGTTTGTGGTGGTTAAAAAAGTGCAAGGACGAGCTAATTGCAGGGGGAAGTCAGCTTTCTGTGGAGGGCGCGCAGCTGCACGCACTTGAGCGGCTCGCGGGCCTCGCCCCCGGCTTCCACGGCGCGTGGGGTTCCATTGTGGCGCGAGCAGGTCTGCGGCTCGTGGCGTGATTGTGGGTAATTGCTACAAACGGGCGTCAACGCTAACAGCCTCTTCAGAATGTCTCTCGTCGTTTTTTTTTCTTTTCTCTCCTCCAAGGCACGTTTCATTGTTTGCACAAAAAGTAATGACGGTGCCTTTTACGTAGCTGACATAAAAGTGAGTGCAATTTTACCGTAAAACGCAGCGATATTTATTATTTAGACTGAGGCATTTGAGTATTACCCCGGTTTCAAATGGTACCACATATTTGTTAGCCTTTAAGTCAGTGGTGTCAAACTGGAGGCCTGCGGCCTAGATAAGGCCAGCCAGCAAACAGTTCATGGCCTAAATTACATTATTTAAGGGAAGTGGCTATTCGTACAGCCGCTGTGTCCGTAACTCTCATTTTGCTATTCACACGGCAAGACTCTGGTGACTACTTGTATAAACAAACATACTGCATTAAATGAGAGTTATGGACACGGCCACCGTTCGAATAAGGTCGGCCTTTTGCCACCAGAGTCTTGCCGTGCAAATACTGAAATGAGAGTTATGGACATGGCTGGAAAAAAAAAAATCAAAATTGAAAAATATTAAAGGAGTTATGACATCCTGAATGCAGTATGTTTAAGTAGTTACAAGTTTGCCACCAGAGTCTTGCTGTGCGAATACTGAAATGAGAGTTATGGACACCGCCGCAAAAAAAAAAAAACATCAAAATTGAAAAATATTAAAGGAGTTATTACATCTTGAATGCAGTATGTTTGTTTATACAAGTAGTTCCAAGTTTTGCCACCAGAGTCTTGCCGTATGAATGTACGTACCAGAGTCTTGCTGTGCGAATAGCCAAATGAGAGTTATGGACACGGCTGCCGTGCGAATAGCCACGGCCTTATTAAAGATGTAAGGGCTTTCAAATTTCACAAAACTCACAATTTAGTTTCTGCTGAAATCCAAGCATTATAATGTCGGTTTATTTTTTTTTTAAACGTGTTGCAAAATTACAGCTTATTTTCATGAAGAGAACATATTTACCTGGGGGTAATTCCATAACAAATGTTTTGTTTTCCTTTTGACATCGTCTTCTGGAGGATGTGTGCGTGCGCATGCATGAGGTTTTGAAATTTTCATAAGTTACCTTTGACCTCACGTGATGCACGTACACGGGACGTGCATGCTAACATCCGTAAGATGTCTTGTGAATCACTTCAGAGGTGCTATCTGGTTTCAGAAAGTGTTTTTAGATTTAGAAGTGTTTCTCACTAACATTTACAAAATATATGAGAAACAGATTTATTTAGAAGTAAGCTGTTTTGAAGCGTTTCCCACCACTTTGCCTTTCTGTTGCTGTGTGCTTCCCAGCATCCCTAGCACAAGTTGGAGGGAAGTTTCCATGTAATCCAACATCGCTACCAAATGTAGTTCATGGCCGTCTGATCACTTGAAATTCTCCCATTCATGGTTAGAAATAAATGTTTTCCAAATGGCGCAAACTGAGTGAATGAATGCGAGATTTATTATCATTGTCATTACAAATGCAACAACGAAATCTTGAAATTTTGATCATATTGGAAATATCATATTATGAATCCCTTATTTCAAGGCTAATAAAGTGGTGCCAAAGCAAATTCTTTGTATGACTTAAATCTTAACCTAGAGGTGGTACACCTTTAACCTGTCACTTAGTTTCTCGATTTATCAATTTGTTGTTTGGTCAGTAAAATGCCAGAAAATGTTGATGCCAAAGGCTGCAATGTCCCAAAAGTCTTGTCCACAAACCAATTCTACTTGTTTACTGCCACAGAGGAGTAAAGAAACTAGTAAGGAAATCAGAAAATATTTGCATTTATGAAGCTATAATTAGAGAATTTGGGCTTTTTTAGACAATGAAAACTTGATTATTAAAATAGCTGATTAATTAAAATAGTTGATTAATTATTGAATAATGATTGAGTTCTCCTTATAGCTCTACTTAAGATGTGGTCATTTTGCAGCATTTATGAGACTGGCAACAATTTACTGAATTGTTTTCCATGATGTCAGATTAAAACAGGAAACTTGTTCAATGCACAAGTCATTTATTTTTATCTGATATAAAAATGGCACATCTCAGCAGTAAGTCTTTACATTTCTGAATGGATGATGGAAAACTCTGCCACGACTGCCTGTGAGCGAGCACCATCCTGCAAAATAAAGTCCAACTATTCCACATGCTGCAGCTGTAAAGGCAAACTGGACGCTGGCTTAGCCTCAAAAATTAACACTGGACAATGAGGCAACAATTGTTTTAGTGCATGCACAAATGAAAAAGAATGTACTTTTATATCCTCAATTTGTAAAATTGGTTTACACTTGCCACCATAGAAATGGCAGAAACAAATTAAGCCGTAACATCAAAAAAGATGCAGATTACCTATTTTAATATGAAAAACACTAAAATGATGTCATATCTTCTGATTAAATAAGTAGCTGCCTGTGTAATTAACACTACAAAGTTACCACATCTCAAACTGGTACAAATGTTTTTCTACCATCAACATGTGAATGCATCAGAAAAAACTGACCCATTTCTCTGCCTGTTGATTTAAATTGAAAGGAGCTGCCGCCTGCCACGCCCTCTCTCTATTTACAGTGGCACCATTTCCATCTATCTGTCTCAGTCCATGGGGGTGTGTCACACAGAGGGCACATGGGCTCAATGGTTATGTTTAAGAGCAAGCAAGATTACAGATGTGGGCTTCTGTTACATATGTCACACATGTCTAAATGAGACTTTTCGGGCATACCTTTTTGCAAACAGTAGGATCATTTCCACAAGCACAGTCAGAGAAGTGTGGGACTTTGTGGCTGTTTCTTATGAAACCCCATGCATTTAAATAGTAACATGAAGAAAACAAAACCGCTTTTTACACACTATAAATCCTTTAAAATACACTCAAAGGGGAAAAAATGCACCAGCCTAATGGCAGCAACTTGAACCCAAACACCATCTTAATTAACAGAAGCAAGACAATGCATTTTGACACAACAGGTGACTGTTCTGTTCTGGATTTGAAGCAAACATGATTTTCTGTATTTTCAGGGAAATCACTTTTAGTGGCATGATGAGGAGCAAATACTGAACTTGATCCACTGACAGCAATGAGGATCCAAACCTAATGGGCTTAGTTACTTATAATTAGCACCTCGTTTGCTAATTCTGTGGTTTTGAACTGGAGGCACGACAGCTTGAAATCAGACCAATGTAAATATGAGATCTCAAGTAAACTGCATTTAAATGGTTTGCGCCCTGATGACATCACAGAACATAGTAGTGGTTTTCCAGTTTTTGAAGGGGACCACGCTGATCTTTCAATTTATTAATCTGACCGACACGGCTCGCGGGAATAACGTGAAACTTGTTTTACGGTGAAATTTTGTTTAAAGGATGCATGAAAAATGAGAGTTTGAGGAAAGCGACTGTGAGGATATGTTCCACTCCCCAGGGCCCGGACTGATTTTATCTGTCTGTGAAACACCTCGGCTGGACCGGGACAAAGGGAGGGGGCAGCGGTTTGGTCACCAGAGGTGTTTTCCTTGGCAGTGGAATGTTTTCAATGCGGGATGCTTTCTGTGCAGCGTTTGAAAGGGAAGCGCTTATTCCAGAAACAGGAAAGGGCTCCAAACAACATGGCAACACATGGCCCCGACTGGAGCTGCTGCTGCCGAGTGCTGCTGCCCGTTGCCAAGCCAGAACAGCCGGATACACAACTGACTGTATGTGCATGTGTAAAAGCATTGGGTGCATTCTTTTTTTTTTTTTTTAATGACAGTTTCATTGTGGAATGCAAATGTTTAATGTATCTCCAAACTGAAACGATGTCAACTTTATCATCAGTTAGAACCAAATTCAATAAGGTGTCTCTGTAAATGTTGAGACTTTTTGGTTATTTTAAATATTTAACTTGTAGATTATAGTAATTTGTGTTTCAAATTCAAATGCAGCCAATTGGTTGTGTGGTCTGCTCAGTGTGTTTGAGTTGGTTAGTTAAGTGTAAGCACATGCTCCGTGTAACTCTGACATCACAATAAAATGCTAACAAGGACGTTTTATGGAAGGAATATTTGGGTGCATTTTGCTGTGACTGAGGGGGGTCACTGAGGGCAGTCTGGGGCCAATAAGAGTCAAGCAGTTATGTAGATTAGTTATAGATGTTACAGATACAGGATTGTTAATTACTGCTGTCATGCAATATGCATGTTTTAATAAGATAATTTGAATGTCAGAGCCAAAACTGAACAATGTGTGTGTGATGCAGACTTGATCTTTTAGCTTTATGTTCTGTTTTATTGTTTTTGTACTATTATCCATAACTACATATGATGACTGATAGGATCAAAGAGGAAAAAGTGAATTATGAGTGTAATCTCAACCCCAGTGAAAGAATTTCATTTGTTTCTTAACAAATGGTCTACACTATAAAACCTGAAAAGTTTAATCGTCTCAAACTTTTTGAGGAAACAATTACCTCAAACCTTTTCAAAGTTTAATTAAAATGCAAAAATGTCTTTGGTTAAATTAAAGAACCATGATAACATAGTGTTCTAATGATTACTATCATTTGCACTTTGACATACAAAAGCAGTTAAGGTTTGATCCAGTGGACAACTTAGCCGTAGTCACCAACATTCATTAACCAACCAAGTAAAAAAAAAACATTATTAAAATGATCAGTGATGCTTGAATGACCTTAAATAAGTTGAAGTCATCATTGTCCTCTGTTATTTGGTTTTTACAAAATCTATACACATCAGTTATTTATTTATTGATCAATTTCTTTATTCCTGTTCAAATCAAAGTAGTTAAAGGAACATACACTCGTTTCTGTTTGTAGCATATACTGTATAAAATATGAACTCCGTCTGTGCAACCTGTAGAGATCATTTATAAAACAAGGGCAATAATTACCCAAACTTGCGTGGCTGATCCCAACTTCACACTTGTGCAAGGCGTTCGCATATAAGTAACAAGTTTGATCTCAAGCCATCAAGTTTTTGTGTTCTCACATACACCTGATTTAAGAGACTCTGTCCCGTGGTGGCCAAAACTAGAACAAAAACTACTGCACTACAAAAAATACTTCACACTTGAGGTTTTCATGAGATGACCTTTTGTAGGAAGTTTCACCTTGATATACAAAGTCTTTGATATTGTGTGTGAAATGTTTGCAAGATTGTGCCCTCTAGTGGCCACAATTAAAATGAAAATGCCCAATGTTGAACTTGTCGGAGGTTGTCAATACACAGTCACTGTGAAGGCATTATGCGCACACGCATGGGCGCGCGTGCACACACAAACGCACACATGCGCACAAGGAGGTCATGGACCTGGTTTGCCTTTGGCAACGCAGGTAAAACGTGATATCATCATTAATTGTGGCAATATCGAAAACTGTGAAGTCTTTGGAAGAATGCCCAAAACTTGCTGATTCTAGACATGAAACAAGAGCAATCTGTGATTTCTGATATCCGCCAAGGGTTGACAAGGACTCAAAATAAAAGATATGTGCTTCACATCGTGACCTGGACTTTACCTGGATCCGGATTCCACAACACAATGCAATAATTACATACTGATCCAGAATGGTTTGACTGATCAAGATGTTGCAATCTGATATTTAATTCGCAAGCTGAAACAAAATCATGTCTTCCTGATTTTGGTTTTACATCGTGATGTCGTATCCGTGAACTAGTTTTGATGTAATCCTTAAAAGTCTACAAAGTGAAATCCTGATCCAGACTCCGGATCCGGATCTAGATCATCTCCAAAATTTAATGGAGTCTTCCATGGCCTAACACCAATGTGTGGTGAAAATTTGGTGAAATCCATGAAGTAGTTTTGACAAATCCGACAAAGCCTATATAAAATGAAATCTTGATCCAGAATCTGGATCGAAATGAATAAATTCCAATGATTTTATTACATCCTTGACAGATGTAATAAAGCTTAGTTCTGTGAGTGCATGGCCCAGAATAAATGGATAATTTAAAAGACATTACAGTTTTTCACGAAAACCAACCTGTTTTACAAACTTGAGAATATGAAGCAATCACACTTCAGATCTACAGATAGAATGGTTCTGAAACAATTAACATGCAGGTCTATGGGCTGTACTGACCCAACCCAATTAGTGAAACAGATAACAGAGTATTTACAGAGGAGTCCTTTAAATGGTGATACAAGCACCAAAGTTGGCACAAATTCTCCTTAAACATTACCCTTTTGAAAAAAATGAGCATCCGCTTGAATTTTCAAATGGCTGCCAGGTAGGGGTCAATTTAAGAATTACACTGGGGTCAAAATTTAAAAATGTTCCAATCATATTGAAAGCTATACCACATTATTTGCCTGAACATAAATATTCCAAAAAGGTATAGTTTGGACTATCTATGACTGAATATTATGGAGTTATGGGGTAAAACCAGCAAGAATGGAAACAAAGGTCAGCTTTAGTTTGTACAGGGGTCAGAAGTTAAAGTTGCTCCAAATATTGTAAAAAGTGATGCAAATTATTGGTTTCATTAATAGGATTAATAAATTGAATAGTTTTGACTGTGATGAATGCTTAGTCTGAAAGGTAAAGGTTTAGTTTGCACCATGTGTCATGATTAATTATCACGCTACAGGGTAGCATATGTCACATGCCATAGAATCCAATGGACATTGACAATGTTTGACCTTTACCTTACAGACCAAGCATTGAACACAATCAAGACTATTCCATTTATTAATCCTATTAGTTCAACCATTAATGATGTCTTACAAAACGCGAATGACCTCCATTTTGAAGGGCGTATGACACTGCCCAAGGTTGCTGAATCCCAGGATAAAGCTTGGCAAATGCAGTTTTAACAGTGTCAACAGCCTTATTTGTTTGTTGGATTGCTTGCTTGTACATCCATAACCAGCAGCATTCATAATGGGTAATTTTAAAATCAGCCAACCAATATTTAAACATGTCACCCAATACCTAAATTGATCAAAAGTTTATCACATCATCTCTTACTTGCCAACATGAGACACGGTAAATAACACGATGCTGGTATTCTTAGTGTTGGAGTTATCATGTCTGAAAGAATGTGGACACGCACGTTCACTTACTCACTCAGTTTAATGGTTTACAAGCCAGTAATCTGCTGGACACATGGAATAAAACAACACCAAAAGAAGTTGAATCATACAATCTTTCACCACGTAAGGCCTGATTATTGCACACCTTATGAAATATACTGAGGCTGTCGTAGTGGAGTCATTGCTTCTGTACACCACATCTCATGTTTCAATCCCCTGGAGAGGTTTTATGTGGAGCTCACTAAAACATCTGTGACAGGAGATTCCCACTTAACACAGGCAGGTGACACACCCACTGTTAACACTCAGCAGGTCTTTTATCATCCACTTTCTACACATTTCATAAATGTCGACATCCCTCAGCAAAAAAACTCGCAGGCCTATCGGCTTGTACTTGATGACAAGAGATCAGTTCAACTTCAAAAATAATCAAAACCCTCTTGGGGAAGAGTCATAACAGATCCTATTGTTATGGCCATTTGGTGCTATGCAAAGAAAGCCTGTTCGTCCAAGTTAGCGATAGTAACTAAGGAGGGCAGGATTCAGAAACAGGTCAATTTTGGTTTAGTTCAATATTTCCAAACAACATCTACTCAATGTGAGTCATCTGCAGTTTAAAATACTTGGTTGTTTTTTTGCAGCATGTGTCAGTAAGGCTGCATCTTCATCATCAGGTAACCTGGCTGCCTTCTTTCTGGCCTAATGTCCAGCAGTTGCAACAGATACATGGGGAGCTCTTTCCTCTTTCCTTCCAGTAGCAAACATCCCCTCTGGGAGGGTGGTTCTTCCCTGCATCCCACCATCACTGCAGTCCCCATCCTGGGAGGAAGCCATGAGGCAATAAATTCTGTCTTCACACCCACTCTGACAAATGTGCCTTCACCTCCCTGGGTTTGAAAAATAAATCCATACAGGATACAAGAGCATTCTTCTGGAGAACCGTGCACCAAGACAAAAAGGCAAATATGCATTCTTATATATATAACATGCATAACAAGCCACATTTACACAAATACTCATGCACACAATCAAAAAAAAATATATATACTGCTTGAGTAATGCACAACAATTAAATATTTCCTGTGCCTATTTAAGAAACTCAAAACAGACTTCAGGTTGTTGGAAACTGTTTAGTTTCTATTTTTTTCAGTCTCTAAAAATCTTTCCTTCCCATGCTCCCCTTCTATCGCTCCCCATCAACCCACTGATCAGTACCAGAACAATAATGATGATGAACAGCCGGCATCAAGGGGGAAAAAACCCCTGAAAACACATTTTTGCCTCTTTACACGTCAATGACATCTGGTGAGGATGTGAAACTTCTCTTTTGTTTTCTTTTGACTCTACACATATGTAAATGAGATGACAGCACTTGTGGACCTAATTTGTATTGTACTGCAAGCAATAAAAATATTCTTTCCAAAATTTCAATATGGGTAGGTTTTGAATCACACTATGTACGTATGTATATCTTCTGCCAGGAATCAATGAACAGCAGCCAATCAAATTTACATTTAATGACAGGCTTCAGAGGGTTGATGCACACCCTGCACACTCTACACACGTTATAAATATACAAGTCTGTAATGGCGTTTTTGACTATGTATGACATCGTCATGTGACAGATGATGATAGACAAACAAACAGACAGACAAACACATTCACACCCGTAGACAATTTAAAGTTTCTAATCCACCTAACCTGCATGTGTTTGGATGTGGGAAGATCCATTTCAGCTTCTTGGTTGTTGAGATATACAAAAAAGGTGTTTTTTTTTTCAGACCATGTTTTCCTTGGCCTTGACCTTTGACAAAAGTACTCCTAAATGTAATGACCTGTAGCTATCTATCCAAGTAATATTCCAACCAATTTTGGTCTATTTAAGCTTCTTGGTTGTTGAGATGACGAAAACAATTGTGCTTTTTGAACCATGACTTCCTCGTCTTTGACCTTTGACCAACCTACTCCAAAATATAATAAACTTTTGTCATCGATATTTATTGAAGTAATATTCCCACCAGGTTTGAAGGAAATACATCCAGCCTTTTTTTTGAGTTATCTTCTTCATCTTCTTCAGACACACACCAGGGAAAACAATACCCTGCTATCATTGCTTTGCCGATGTGCAGTGCAAAAATTCCGAATCATCAAATGAGAATCGAGATCTTGGATTTCCTGATACTTAACTGATGCTTCGGACATTACTGCAAGATAAAGTCCTCCAACACTGGAATCTCCAATATAATGCCTTAACTTAAACACAACGCAGATTTTCTGCTTCCTTTGTGTATTTACATACTATACAGGTCCGATATAACTGATGCTTAAGACAACTATGTGCCACAATAAAATGATCTTAAAGGGGTTATACTGCACAAAATGTTTTGAATCTACCTTTGACAGTATATGTGTTTGATGCTAACAATGCATGACAGCACATAATTGTGACTGTGTATGCATGTCTTAGGCTTATGTGACATATGTGACAGATGTCCATACATGAACTCCTGCTTACTCTATGAGACACATCCACATGATCAGTGTGAAAGAAACAAACATATCACCTCCTATAGGGAGCAGCAACTCCTTTGCTCATATAGCAAGGTGAAATCCAGACTGAAAGATGTTCCTACTAGGTTGGCTAGTGGGGATTCTCTTAGCTGATACAGTATATATGCGGCATGGTTGCCTCACAGTAAGAAGGTCGAGGGATCGCTTCCCTGGACCTTTGTGTGTGTGGAGATGCCATGTACTCCCCGTGTTCATGTGGGTTCCCTCTGGGTGCGCCGGCTTTTTCCCACTTCCACAGACATGCAGGTTAGGTGAATTGGTGACTCTAAATTGGCCGTACATGTGTGAAAAAGTTTGTCTGTCTATATGTGGTCCTGCAATATACTGGTGTCCTGTCCAGAGTGTACCACGCCCTATGACTGGTGGGATAGGCTCCAGTCCCCCATGACCCTTGATTGGAGTAAGCAGGTATATGTATTTTCTATTTATGTATTTGTTTGCATTCTGTATATGTATTTACATTCAGTGTTTATTAATATATTTATTAATTTTACCCACTGCCTAATTCAAGACATGGTCTAGTAATATAAAATCCTTGTGGGAGACAAGAGGTGCAGAGATTGCCAGAATTTGGAAATTTCTGTTTGGATATCTGACAAACCGCATTCTCTTCAAATCAGAACTTCTAAAACTGGGCGCGCGCTCAGTGGAAAAATGTGTCTTGAATTTTCCACTACTGGCAAATTAAAAAAACACAAAAAAACCTTTGCAATGACTGCAATAGCCTGTAGATGCGAGCTTATCAGATGAATTGGATCAATAATGTTCCATCAGAGAATCCAGGGATAATCCATTTAAGATCACCCCATAGGTTCATTGTTGCCAAATCCTTTCCATATGGCCACACTACAGAGAACAGTGTAGCTTTCAGAGTTGGTTATTAAAAATGACCATATCCATGTGTCTTGTCTGAAACAAATTCAGTACAAATCTTTACCATATTTGAAAGAATAAGTCTTTTGTATGTGGCCTTTGTAGCCTTCAGTAGTTGAAAATCTTACAGCGAATTATCTTCTGTTAATAGGTAGAAAAAACAAGACATTACCTTTGAATACTAACACTGATTTGGTTGATTGTGTGACTTTTAATTACTTAGGAGGAAATGTTTTCTGTGCTGTCATATTAGCAGGATTACGCAAATACAACTGAAGCAATTTTCTTGAAACTCGTGGAAGGATGGGGTATGGGCTAAGAAAGAAACCATTATCTTCTGGAGCAGAACCAAGAATTTTTCTTTATTTTCTTTCAG
Organism: Thalassophryne amazonica; assembly: GCF_902500255.1. Classification (NCBI taxonomy): domain Eukaryota; kingdom Metazoa; phylum Chordata; class Actinopteri; order Batrachoidiformes; family Batrachoididae; genus Thalassophryne; species Thalassophryne amazonica. The sequence goes on from NC_047119.1 coordinate 34,106,090, forward strand.
TTTATTTCATTTATACAGCACCAAATCACAACAAAGCTGCCTCAAGGCTCTTCACACAAGTAAGGTCTAACCTTACCAACCCCTAGAGCGAGCACACAGGCAACAGTGGTAAGGAAAAACTCCCTCTGATAACACTGAGGAAGAAACCTCGAGCAGACCAGACTCAAAGGGGTGACACTGTACAAACTGCAAGATTTTGCAAAGTTTTACAAAGCTATAGAAACAGAAAATAGAAATTGTAATCCAATTACATTTTTTCCGCAAATTTGATTGGTTAATCGTGTGAGATTTCAGACCATAAAATATCGCATAAACAGTGGCAAAATATTAAAACCGTTTCACATTTATTGTATTAGTCTGTGCACTGCTGTGCAGATGTAAATAATTGTGCTGTCACCTGAGGGCGACAGAAACTAGTGCAGCAAGCATGATGCAGAACTGCGTGGATTTAATGGATTTAACTCGATTGATTGATGGATTTACCGTGGATTTAACTCAATGCAGCTGACGAAATGGAGAAAACTATGGGTCTGCTCACAGAATTTCCAGTTTGGCATGAACACGCTGCTGCAAAGGTAAGCTTTGACGAGCTGACCACACCCTTTCACAACGATTCACCATCCGAATTACTTACAGAAAGATAAACCATGCAAATGTTGGAATTGGATTAGAATGGGAATAACCCCCTTGTAGACTTTAATGCTGGATTTTGCAGTAGCAAATAGCTGTTTTACTAGCGACACGTTAGCGGAGCCAGTAAAACTGAATTTGCGACCAAATACAAATTATACAAATTCAAATACATAAAAAATATAGCTGCAAGCAGCCATGTGGGAAGCACAAATGGCAGCGTAGATAAAGTTAATGATAGTTTGATCACTACTCGGATAGTAACTTTACTGAAGATGCAATGGTGGGCAGCCATTGATAAAATATTCACTGCGATAACCAAGTACAGCCTTCTAGTTAATTTGCAGATATATTTACCACTTAGCTTAAAACATTTATCACTTTTAAAATATTTATCTCTGCTCAGCTGTCAGTCAGTGTGTCTTGCTCGAGCACGAAATAACGTTTCAAAACAGGCTTCTACTGCTGCTCACCTTCTAGCCAATCAGAGGATTTAGGGCGGAACCTTCCCCTACCATTCTACATTTTGCAAATTCGCAGACAGGACACCAGCCTATCGCAGAGCCACATATAGACAGACTCACACACCTACAGTCAATTTAAAGTTACCAATCCACCTAACCTGCATGGCTTTGAAGGTGGGAGGAAGCTGGAGCACCCAGAGGGAACCCATACAAACATGGGGAGAACATGCAAACTCCACACAGAAAGGCCCAGGCAGGAAATGATCCCATGACCATCTTGCTGTGAGGCAACAGTGCTAACCACAAAGGCACCAGGCTATAGTTAAGTGGGCAAAAACACAGGAGATCAAACTGGCAGAAATGTCTGAAAACAGTCAAAAAACACAAGAAAAACATTGGGAATAAATGCGAGAAAGCTGGATGAAACCTAGACAAGCTGGCAAACTGTAAGTGGTCAGAATGGGCTCATAAAGACACCACTCTAATCTCATGCAACTTGCAGAGGCACACAATGTGGGAACCAGAAACCGGAAGTAAATTTACACGGAACAAAGAACATATGTCAAAGTAAAAGCACCAGAAACAAACGCACGCAAACACAATCATGAACACAAAACAAACACAGAGATTAATCAAAACAACAACAAAACATACAGACAACTGCACTCAAAAAACTGATGCACTGGATGAACCCACTTCAATTATGAGCAGGATTTCCATCTAATATATGTAGCCCCAAAATAAAGTGCATCTATGCAAGATATTTAATTTAATTTAATAGGGACTGCATATATTTATTAGATGCAAATCCTGCCCATAACTGAATTGATTTCATCCATTGGGTCATTTGTTTGAGTGATACACTAAAAAAAAACTGAGTCACTGGATTGGATTCCACCTAATAAATATATGTAGTCCCAACTAAATTAAATTACATTATCTTGCATGGATTTGTTTTATTTGGGTTGGGGCTACATGTATTTATTAGATGGAAATCCTGCACATAACTGAACTGAGTTCATCCAAAGAACTATTTTTTGAGTATGGCCAGAGCCTAATACGTGAAGTGTGACAGAAAAATAATGCAAGAACAATCGTTCTCCTGCAATGTTTTCTGGGTGAGGCTGAGTAGTGAAGTACCCCTGTATGGTTGGGGTTTCAAATGAAGCATCATCGGAGCCCACAGTTATACTGTGCAATGCATTATAAACTTTCCTGCTCAAAGCAAAGCTGGCTCTGTGAGACATGCCCACTGAGTCTGTCTCAGGTATGCGCGCTCAGAGTGACCTCTAGTTCCCTCTGCAAAAGCAGTTCAGTCTTTGTGTGTGTGTTGGTTTGCTTGACTTGCCAGGTGGTACATACGTACCACTTCTTAGCCAGTACACACATGTAAGGATCAGCCTCCCACAACAACCCTCAACACATGGCAAACAGAGAGATAATCCAAATACAACTTGACATTCAGCAAACTGTAGGTCCTTCACTGGGCTTAAAAACTTGTCGACCTAATTTGAAAGGAAATTTTTTTTAATTTGCTCTTGACTTTCATCTTTCCAGTTTATGTTGGTGTCACAGGCTAAGATGTTTGAATATTACTCTACATTCAAATGAAGCCAATTTAGCTTCAGCATAGTGGAGAAATGCACACGTGAGGTGCAAGAAGTGAAGAATCATGGGGGGGGGGGGGGGGGGGATTTTGAGCACAATACTTTGTTTTATGTCTGTACCCATTCTGTTAATCATAATGTGAGAGCAATTAATTACCTTCATAGCATGCCTTCAGTCGGGAAGGTAATCATAGTAGCAAATTGTCAAAATGCATACAAGTGAATTTCTTCATTCTTGCTATTATAAGGCTGATAATAACAACAGGGCACTTTATGTCTCACCTGCAAGCCTGAGGAATGCGCCGGTGTAGGCAGTGACGACTCTGGTACTGGGGTCGTAGAAACCTTCCCCACAATCATAGCACCCATCAGGAATGACACAAGGAGGGTGCAGATCTGTTAGCTGAGACTCTCCTTTATGGGCAGAAGAATTATTTTATCACAAACCACAATCCTGTTAGCATCTATCACACAATCATTTTTAAAAAAAGAGCAGAGGTGCTTATGCCCAATTTCTTTCACGTACAACTAGACCCACTGTGTCATTGTTCAGTGGTGGGCATAGTCAGGCTCAGGGGAGAGTTACTACCCCAAGTAGATGTGTTTAAGTATCTCAGGGTATTGTTCACAAGTGAGGGTAAGTTGGAGCGTGAGAGCGACAGACGGATTGGGGCAGCATTTTATGGACGCTGTTTTACAGAAGCTGTACCGGACCTTGTAGTGAAGAAACAACTGAGACATAAGGCAAGGCTCTGGATTTACTAGTAGATTTACCTTCCTATCCTCACCTACGATCATGAACTTTGAGTAATAACCAAAAGAATAAGGTTGCAGAGACAAGCAATGAGATTCCTCCAACAGGTATCTGGGCTTACACTCCGGGATAGGGTGAGACGCTCGACTATCCAGGAGGGACTTAGAGTAGAGCTGCTGCTTCTTCATATTGAAAGATGCCAGTTGAGGTGGTTCAGCCATCTGGTGAGGATGCTCCCTGGTCATCTCCCTTGGGAGGTCTTCCAGATACATCTAACTGGGAGGAGGCCATGGGGAAGACCCAGGATACGCTGGAGGGATTATATTTACCAGCTGGCTTGGGAACACCTCTGGATTCCCTAGGAAGAGTCACAGTACTTGGCCGAATATAAGGAAATGTGGGATGAGCTGCTTGGTCAACTGCCACCATGACTCAGACTGGGAGAAGCGGCAGAAAATGAATAAACGGGCAATCTGCTCATCAGCTAATTAGCTAATGTTTTCATTATTAGATTACCTTTTCAGGTAAGTTCAAAAGCCAGTAGCGGAGCATTTCACATTTGTTAAAATGAAGTTTAAAGGTCACAAACCCTAAAATCATACACATTTGTTTCTGTTGAAGCTTATACACTAATCCAACAAGTGAACTCAACACATCGTGTGAAGGCAACAAGCATCACCTCAAGGACATGATGGAGCAGGAGATCAATCCAGAATATCTGCATTAGTTTATTTTAATTATTTTCCATGTGTATTGTTATTTCTTGATATTTCCTATTTGTTTAATACTTTCTGTACTGTTGAATGGAAAGTACTGTTTAATGTCTTCATTTAATTATTCATTGACATTATCTGATCTTGGCATGTTTAATGTTTTTTTTTAAATATTAAAAATTTCAGTGCTTTAGATCTATTTTTCAGAGGTTTAAAGTAAACAACAACAACAACCCAATAAAAAAGGCAAGCCAAAGCTAAATTCATACAACAAAAGTTAACAATTATCAGTAGCTTCAGCTAAACTTTTAAGCGGTTTATTGGTTTAACGTCATCACATTTACCAGATTTATGGTAATTTTTAGATTAGCTGTAACACCACTGAAATTGGTCATGAGTGTGGAGGGATTACACCCATGATGCAGAATTACTAAATTGTCCAGATAATTTTGGTGGTCAAACCTGTAAATCCTGAACATTTGTACTGTTAAATGACTATGTTTGTGTTTTGTATCCAGCATACTTTCTTGTATTCTTACTTTATTATTATTCCTGTTGCCCGATGAGCAAAGAGCTTTTAAACATTGCTTTTAAAGTGACTGTATGTTTTGCAAATTTTTATAGTTACTGTATTTACAATGGATTTCATTTGGTATCAACACTAAGTGAAAAAGCGTGTGTGTGTGTCTGTGTGTGTGTGTGTGTGTGCGCGCGCGTATTGAGGAAAAACAAAGCGTATTTGCTTCATGCTGGGTCCACGCGGGACAAGGAGGAGAAACATGTTTGCAGAATCAATAAATAATTCTGCCTTTATCCAAAGCTCTTTACATTCACCCATCAGTGTCAATGTGCTGCCATGCAAGGGGCTCCGCTGCACACTGGGAGCAATTTAAGGATTAAGGTCCTTGCCTAAGGGACCTTAGTGATTTTCCAATATGACAGGGAATTGAACCGAGGATCCACTTTTCTCGATTCCACCGCTTTAACCATGAGAAACCATGAGACTGATCTGCAAATTTCCAAATGAATTAAATTCCATCCTACTACTGAATGCTGACCTGCAGGTCTGAGCCCATTGCACCTCTCGCTGTAGAAGCGCCTGTCGTAACCGTCACAGTAATCCCAGTCGTACTCCTGGTACTGCAGACCATCCGCAAAGGTGAGCAGCCCCTTGTAAAGGAGAAAATAAAAAGACAATGACCAGATAAAGGCAGTCAATAATTTCATTCGGCGGCCATAAGATTAAACAATTAATTGACATTACCCAAGAAAAAAGCAACACAATGCATTTTACTGCTTATGTTTATGCACCCCCACGACCCAATCCCAGATAAGCAGTTGATGATGAATGAGAGAGAGAGAGTGATGTTTGTGCACCAGTTTTGAAAGACACACAGGCAAATGCTCCTTGCACAGAAGAAGACTGCACATGTAAATGAGAAATGGTCTGAATCTATAGATACTCTATTTAATATTTGCTATTAGCCTGTATAGTTTTTCAATGGTCAATTAAGGTCCCATTCAAAACAAAACAAAACAAAACATTTGTTTATCATCCCCGCCCACATGCCGAAATTGGCCCGGATCAATTATTTATTTTTTTGCCGACTTTCATCTGCCCTGCCTTCACTGTGCATGTGTCATTAGCTGCAGTTCACGGATTATCACTTCGTTTCTGCTTCAAACTGCACTCCAGTCATCATCTATCTCAGCGACAGATATCTGAAGCTTTTGTACAACAATCATTTCCATATAAATTCAGCATTATTTCATCATAAAAGACAGAGGAAGCGGTCAGAGTGCCGTAGCAGCATGAGCTGCTAGCTGCTGCATTCACTGCATGTCTGTCATTTCAATGCGTCACTGATTTTCACCTTGTTTCTGCTTAGAACTGACTTCAGAATGATTTAATAGGTTTTACCTTGTCATCTGATAGTTCATAATCCCATTAATGCATTTGATCGCTTTGGGTGAAGACACTCTGTCTCAGATGAGTTGCTGAGCTCCGAAATGACGCATGCGCAGCACAGACAGGGTGGACCAATTTTTAATGGGGGACCGTTCGGTCTGCAACACCGGCACATCTGCTACGTGGCAAGTATGCTTTGGCCGAAGATGGCCGAGGTCTAATGGAATTTGCTGTTTGTTGTCATTGACAACCACACAGTGAGTGGCTCTGTCTCACTGTATTCATGGAAACAAGATTTATTTTAAAAATAGCTGATATTTGGCATGCAGGTGCTGTATGTGTCGTTTTTCAGGGTTGAAATGACACTGTGTGTACCTATTTCTAAGAAAAAACTACCCACCCTCATCACTTTGTTCTGATGTCAAAGATGATAAACTATTATTTTTTATGGGGCCTAAGATGCTGCATTTCATATTTTACAAGAAAATGCACTTGAGAAAAATTTTTCTGACTCCAAATTATCTCACAACCATCTGGGGATTTTCCATGTACATGTTAGCCACCAGATATACAGTAATTCCCAGAACTTGGACTTCTAATCAGTTATTGACTGGTTTAGATTTGTCTTGAATTGATTTTGTTGAGTAGGCATGGAAGCCTGTCAATTATCCTGTGCCCAAGCATACCTCCTCATGGTTCACTGCTGCTATCATTTTGACTGAACCACAGCAGGAATGATAATAATAATTGGGGTGATTGCTGTTGTAATCATGAAAGATTGGATGACTGCATACGAGCATAAATTTACAACACGGTGAGACACACTGAAGGACAGAAACCCAGGAACTACAACAATGACAGTGAGTGATTGCTAAAAGAGACCAGATGTGATATCAAGTATAACCAATGTGAAACACACAGAGAATTGTGCACGTGGATGCAACAACTGACATGCATGCAGGGACCCACCTGATGGGCTCTGCCATTCTCCCAAGTGGCTTCATATTTGCTTCCATTTGGAAAGTACAGCACTCCACTTCCATGGAACATCCCCTCTTTCATCTCTCCCACATACTTGGTTCCTGTGGGAAATGTGTACTCTCCTTTTCCCTCCATCCTGTGGGAGAAAAAAAAAGCTTTTTAACATCTATTTGGTAACTGGACGGACTGCACTGCCATAGTGATCACCTCCCCAATGTGTTGACATAAGTCAAAAAATTATTTTGCTTCATCGCCGCTGTCATACAACCCCAAGTTATGGAATGTTGGGATGATATAGAAAATGCAAATTAAACAGTGATCCTTACATTTACGTTGACTTGTGCTTCACTGTAGACAGTAGGAACAATAACATAATTCATGTTTTGTGTGGCCAACTTCATTTAATTTGTTATAATATACATTCATTGCTGCATTTAAAGCTTGCAATACATTCCAAAAAAGTTGGGAAGGGGACAATTTATTCTAAATATAAGAGTAAATCATGGCTTTTACAGCCAGTTTTCTTGCCACGAGTCAGATGATGGATAAATGAACATTTACAAGTCACTGAATATGTCTTATGCCCTCGTCACACATAGCAAGAATGTGGAGGAACCAAGCCGACACTGCAAATATTGCCATAATCCAATGCAGTCGGGAGGAAAAGAGGCGTCGTCAGCCGTGGTCCGGACACATCCGGACTGCCTCGTGCACACCTACAAGATGCAGCCCAAACAAATTTCAGACAACAATCAGATGACACAGACTGCTGTCAGATGGCAGTGACATTGGAGATGTCACTCATTCACTCTCTCACCCACGTAATCAAATCTCCGCTTGTCCTCACATTCGCAGCACTAAACTGACCTCTCATCAGTGTGTCTCACATCAATCAATCAATCAGTCAATCAAATTTTATTTGTTAAGCGCCTTACAACAACCTAAGTTGACCAAAGCGCTGTACATATAAAAATCACATTTAAAATATAGTTAAAAAGAGGAACACAGATTCATTTTATTCCCAAGTCTAAAAAGACTAAGTATCAAAAGCACATCTAAACAAATACGTTTTGAGTTTTGTTTTAAAAAGGGGCAGATTCGAGATGGCATGCAAGTCAAGGGGCAGCGAGTTCCAAAGTTTAGGACCTGCTACTGCGAAAGCACGATCACCCCACTGTTTGCTTTGAGACCTGGGCTGCTCCAACAAGTAGAGCTGTGCAGATCGTAGAAATCTGCTGGGCTGGTGAAGAGTCAGAATTTCACATAGATACGCAGGTGCGAAGCTGTGGATGGAGCAGAAAACAAACAGGAGAAGTTTGTATTGGATCCTGTATTGCACTGGCAGCCAGTGGAGAGAGCGCAGAACAGGTGTGATATGGTGATGTTTACGAGAATTTGTGAGGAGCTGGGCAGCAGCATTCTGTACCAGTTGTAATCTGTGTAAAGATGTTTGACTGAGTCCAATGTACAAAGCATTGCAGTAGTCCAAGCGTGAGCTGATGAATGCGTGGATTGCTTTCTCCAGGTCACAACAACTGAGGAAGGGTTTCACTCTTGTGAGAATGCGGAGCTGAAAGAAGCTTGTCTTAACAACAGAGTCAATTTGTTTATGGAGATTTAGGCCAGTGTCCAAGTGAACTCCCAAGTTTCTGATTACGGTGTTATGGTGAGGAAGTGAGTGACCGTTTGAGACAGCGGCAAGTGGGTTTGTGGTGCCAAATAGACAGAATTCCGTTTTGGATTCATTTAGACTCAGGAAACTCTGTATGAGCCAGTGCTTGATGTCATCCATACAGGTGTTGATGGTCTGAAATGCATCTGGAGAATCTGGTGAGAATGGTAGATAGATTTGAAGATCATCGGCGTACATATGAAAAGACAAATTATGGCTAGAGATGATTGAACCCAGAGGCAGCATGTAAAGAGAGAACAGAACTGGGCCCAAAATGGAGCCTTGCGGGACACCAGAAGACAGTCGGGCTGTAGAAGAGGAGTGGCCATTGATGAAAACAGAGAAGTGCCTGTCCGTTAAATAGGACTTGAACCACTGCAGCACGGGACCCTGAAAGCCCACCTGCTGGGCTAGACGGTTCAGGAGGATGGCGTGGTCCACTGTATCAAATGCTGCAGTGAGATCAAGCATTACCAACAGTACAGGTCTCTTTGAGTCCAGGGACAACAGGATGTCATTTTGGACTCTCAACAGTGCGGACTCAGTACTGTGGCGTGTACGAAAACCTGACTGAAATTTATCAAAAATCTGATTCTGGTCCAGAAAAGACAGCAACTGATTAAAAACAAGCTTCTCTAGAATTTTAGAGAGAAAAGCCAAGTGGGACACTGGTCTGAAGTTTGACAGTACTCCTGGATCAAGCAGCGGTCTGACCACAGCCTGTTTGAAAACAGCCGGAACAGTCCCAGATCTTAGGCAGTTGTTGAAAAATAAAAGAAGCCTTGGTCCTACTGTGTGAAAAATTTGTTTCAGCATCTTTGGTGGAATTATGTCCAGGGGACAGGTGGTAGGTCTCAACTTCTGAACAACTTCCGAGAGCTGAGAGAGAGACACTGGCACAAACTCTTTGAGGACACTGGAACTGGAGACAACAGAAGGAGGTGAGCTTGACAAAGTAGGGATATGGTGGTTTGGTTTTATACTTTGTCTGACAGATGCCACTTTGTCCACAAAGAATTGAAGAAAGTCTTCACAAGTTGATGTGGTTGCATTATTGAAATTTTTATCTGTAGGATTTACTCACATGACGTAGTGCGCACGTGTAGGTGCGTAGAATGGGTGATCCGAGTGTGGTCACAATGGCTGAACAAGCCGCGTGTGTAGAACAGGTGATCAAAGCAGTGTGCGAGTGTGTGGCCGAAATGTTTGCTCAGCTGCGTGTATATGTGTCAGTGATCACCTGCTGGTGTACAGTCCGGTGAAAAATCCCTTTTGGTGTTTGATCAGTATATACACTCAACAAAAATATAAACGCAACACTTTTGGTTTTGCTCCCATTTTGTATGAGATGAACTCAAAGATCTAAAACTTTTTCCACATACACAATATCACCATTTCCCTCAAATATTGTTCACAAACCAGTCTAAATCTGTGATAGTGAGCACTTCTCCTTTGCTGAGATAATCCATCCCACCTCACAGGTGTGCCATATCAAGATGCTGATTAGACACCATGATTAGTACACAGGTGTGCCTTAGACGGTCCACAATAAAAGGCCACTCTGAAAGGTGCAGTAATGTTTTATTGGGGGGGAGATACCAGTCAGTATCTGGTGTGACCACCATTTGCCTCATGCAGTGCAACACATCTCCTTCACATAGAGTTGATCAGGTTGTCAGTTGTGGCCTGTGGAATGTTGGTCCACTCCTCTTCAATGGCTGTGCGAAGTTGCTGGATATTGGCAGGAACTGGTACACGCTGTCGTATACGCCGGTCCAGAGCATCCCAAACATGCTCAATGGGTGACATGTCCGGTGAGTATGCCGGCCATGCAAGAACTGGGACATTCTCAGCTTCTAAGAATTGTGTACAGATCCTTGCAATATGGGGCCATGCATTATCCTGCTGCAACATGAGGTGTTCTTGGATGTATGGCACAACAATGGGCCTCAGGATCTTGTCACAGTATCTCTGTGCATTCAAAATGGCATCAATAAAATGCACCTGTGTTCTTCGTCCATAACAGACGCCTGCCCATACCATAACCCCACCGCCACCATGGGCCACTCGATCCACAACATTGACATTAGAAAACCGCTCACCCACACGACGCCACACACGCTGTCTGCCATCTGCCCTGAACAGTGTGAACCGGGATTCATCCGTGAAGAGAACACCTCTCCAACGTGCCAAACGCCAGCGAATGTGAGCATTTGCCCACTCAAGTCGGTTATGACGACGAACTGGAGTCAGGTCGAGACCCCGATGAGGACGACGAGCATGCAGATGAGCTTCTCTGAGACGGTTTCTGACAGTTTGTGCAGAAATTCTTTGGTTATGCAAACCGATTGTTTCAGCAGCTGTCTGAGTGGCTGGTCTCAGACGATCTTGGAGGTGAACATGCTGGATGTGGAGGTCCAAGGGCTGGTGTGGTTACATGTGGTCTGTGGTTGTGAGGCTGGTTGGATGTACTGCCAAATTCTCTGAAATGCCTTTGGAGACGGCTTATGGTAGAGAAATGAATATTCAATACACGAGCAACAGCTCTGGTTGACATTCCTGCTGTCAGCATGCCAATTGCACGCTCCCTCAAATCTTGCGACATCTGTGGCATTGTGCTGTGTGATAAAACTGCACCTTTCAGAGTGGCCTTTTATTGTGGGCAGTCTAAGGCACACCTGTGCACTAATCATGGTGTCTAATCAGCATCTTGGTATGGCACACCTGTGAGGTGGGATGGATTATCTCAGCAAAGGAGAAGTGCTCACTATCACAGATTTAGACTGGTTTGTGAACAATATTTGAGGGAAATGGTGATATTGTGTATGTGGAAAAAGTTTTAGATCTTTGAGTTCATCTCATACAAAATGGGAGCAAAACCAAAAGTGTTGCGTTTATATTTTTGTTGAGTGTACTTGCATTGCTAGATTTTATTTGTCCGGCTGGACTCCATAACTGCTGATGATTTGTGCTGGCAGTGCACCAACGTCCCACGTGTGCAACTTTCAGATGCAGCCAGTGGACTTTCTCTTTTCCCTTTTTTAAACTCTTTTTTGTGGCCATTTCACTTGATACGCATCTTAACACAACTGTAGTTGGATTATCATTGTGGGACAGCACTTCACATGGGATTTATTTAAATCAGAGGTGGATTATGTATTTGTCATCTGATCGACATTGCCAGCACACAGCGCAGCCAGATAAAAGGGACTTGACCAGCTGTCTGTCCTGCGCTGTGGAACGCGTAGAAATATTATTTTTACTTTATAGTCTTTTCGCTACATTTTATTTTCATTACTGCCAGTGTTAGCATAATTAATGAATAATGTACTCATTATTCATTAATGAGTACATTAATGAACAATGAGTACCCCCAAACTTTAATGAGTACATTAAAGTTTGGGGGTGCTTTTCTGCAAATCAGACAGGACGGCTGCACTGTAATGAAGGGTTGGATGGATGGGGTCATCTACTGCAGAGATTTTGGCAAACAACCTCCTTCCCTCAGTAAGAGCATTGAAGATGGGTCATGGCTGGGTCTTCCAGCATGACAATGACCTGAAACACAAAGCCAGGGCAACTAAGAAGTGGCTCCGTAAGAAGGTCCTGGAGTGGCCTAAGCCAGGCTTCAGACCTGAACCCAATAGAAAATCTTTGGAGGGAGCTGAAACTGTGTTGCCCAGTGACAGCCCCAAGATCTGGAGAAGATCTGTATGGAGGAGTGGACCAAAATCCTTGCTGGAGTGTGTGCAAACTTGGTCAAGAACTACAGGAAATGTCTGACCTCTGTAATTGCACAGAAAGTTTTCTGTTTTCTGTACCAAATATTAAGTTCTGTTTTTCTATTGTATGAAATGCTGATTTCATGTAATAAAATGTGAATTAATTATTTAAAAATCATACAATGTGATTTTCTGGATTTTTTTTATTTTCTGTCTCTCACAGTTGAAGTGCACCTACGAGAAAAATGACAGACCTCTGCATTTTTTGTAGGCGGGAAAACTTGCAAAATTGACAAGTGTATCAAATACTTATTTGTCCCACTGTGTGTTTGGTTTGCAATAAAATGGAAGTACCAGTAAATATTTCCGCATGTTTTTTTTTAAAATTATGTATGCATTTATTTTTTTAATTTTTCCATATCGTCCCAACATTTTCTGGTTTTGAGGTCATATTTTCACACTTCTCTTTCTCTTCGCAGGATTACTCAGATGACTTCCACAACCTGGATTAAAACAAAACTGATCAAGAGTAAGTGGTCATCCATATATTAAAAGCCAAGTGTCTCCTGTGTACCCCTTGTCTATGTGTGTGTGTATGGGTTTGATCACAGAGAAACTGGGGAGAGCTGACATTTGCCGTTTGGTATGCTTATGTATTTTGGGTTAAGGATGAACGCAGCGAAAACGGAAACTTGATAGGACTAATAGTTTTGGAGAAATTAGGGATATTAGGTAACAACTGCAAACAATAGATGTTGACTCACATGCTATTCCAGCCAGGGGTGGTAATTCATCTATATATTAAAAGCCAAGTGGCCTCTATGTACGTGTATGTGTGCGTGCATGCGTATAACTTCAATCACGGACAAACTGAGGAGAGCTGACATTTGCCGTTTGGTATGCTGATGTATTTTGGGTCAAGGATGAACGCCACCAAAATGGAACATTGATAGGACTAATATTTTTGTTGTGAAAGTGTAGGTACACGGACCCACAACAGGGGGCGCAATGAACGGACAATGGAGAAAGGTGAATAACAAGTTTTACTGTTGTGAAAGTAGCACAACTGATACAATAATTCACAATTTGGAGGTGTAAGCCGAAATCTGCTGGTGTCCTGTGGGCAGGCCCGAAGGTAGGAGACGTCCGTCCTAGTCGAACCGGAACCACCCAGATTTCCTCTGCCACCGAACCCCAGAAGTACTGGAACCGCCAAGTCCCGAATTCCCAGGTGGCCACTGCCTTCGCTCGTCGGATCCGGTACTGCTGGCGGGAAAGAACACAAACACACAGGTTGGGATGCGACCGCACCCAGTAGATGAGAGGGGCAAGCCGCCTCCACCTCTTGTCACAATAAGCAGGAAGGTGAGTACTTATCCGATCACTCGGCTTTCGGTAGTCAGCTGTCCTGAAAGGTTTAACAAGTATTATAGTATTATACTTAAATAAGCTGCAGAGAAGATTACCTTAGGCTCAAGGCGATATCTCGGCACTGAGGTGGAGACGCTGTCCTGCTGATATACTCCGTCCTGAGTGCAGTCAGCTGTGTCCAGTAATGGGTGACAGCTGTCACCCTGACAGCCTTCGTCGGCGGCAGCGCCCTCTGGTGCCTGGAGCCCGCACTCCAGGCAGGGCGCCCTCTGGTGGTGGTGGGCCAGCAGTACCTCCTCTTCAGCGGCCCACACAACAGGACCCCCCCCTCAACGGGCGCCTCCTGGCGCACGACCGGGCTTGTCCGGATGGCGTCGGTAGAAGTCGGCCAGGAGGGCCGGGTCCAGGATGAAGCCCTTCTTCACCCAGGAGCGCTCCTCGGGGCCGTACCCCTCCCAGTCCACCAGGTACTGAAAACCCCGGCCCATTCGACGGACATCGAGGAGCCGGCGCACGGTCCAAGCCGGTTCCCCGTCGATGATCCGGGCAGGAGGTGGTGCCGGACCCGGGGTGCAGAGGGGTGAGGTGTGATGGGGTTTTATCCGGGAGACGTGAAACACTGGGTGAATCCGCAGTGAGGCCGGAAGCTGAAGCCTCACTGCGGCGGGATTGATGACTTTGACGACCTTGAAGGGACCGATGTATCGTTCTTGGAGCTTGGGGGAGTCCACTTGAAGGGGAATGTCCTTGGTGGACAACCACACTTCCTGCCCAGGACGGTACGTGGGGGCCGGGGCCCGCCGCCGGTCTGCATGTGTCTTCGCCCTCGTCCGGGCCTTCAACAAAGCAGAGCGGGCAGCACGCCACACCCGACGGCACTTCCGTAGGTGGGCCTGGACCGAGGGCACACCGACCTCTCCCTCGACCACCGGAAACAAGGGGGGCTGATACCCCAAGCACACCTCAAACGGGGAGAGGCCGGTGGCTGACGACACTTGGCTGTTGTGGGCGTACTCGATCCAGGCCAGGTGGGTACTCCAGGCCGTCGGGTGCGCGGCTGTCACACAGCGTAGTGTCTGCTCCAATTCTTGGTTGGCCCGCTCTGCTTGCCCGTTGGTCTGGGGGTGGTACCCGGACGAAAGGCTGACCGAGGCCCCCAGTTCCCGGCAGAAGCTCCTCCAGACATGTGAGGTGAACTGGGGACCGCGATCGGAGACGATGTCTGATGGTATGCCATGCAGACGGACGACGTGGTGGACCAGGAGGTCCGCTGTCTCCTGGGCCGTAGGGAGCTTCGGGAGGGCCACGAAGTGGGCCGCCTTGGAGAAACGGTCCACTATCGTGAAGACGACGGTGTTTCCCTGGGACGGCGGGAGACCCGTGACGAAGTCCAGGCCGATGTGGGACCAGGGGCGATGAGGCACGGGCAGTGGCTGTAGCTGCCCTGAGGTCTTCTGGTGATTGGCCTTGCCCCTGGCGCAGGTGGTACAAGCCTGGACGTAGTCCCGGACGTCGGTCTCCAGGGATGCCCACCAGAAGCGTTGCCGGACGACTGCCACGGTCCTTCGCACCCCTGGGTGACAGGAGAGCTTAGAACCGTGACAGAAGTCTAGGACTGCGGCCCTGGCCTCTGGTGGGACGTATAGTTTGTTCTTTGGTCCGTTTCCGGGGTCCGGGACACGGGTCAGGGCCTCCCGGACGGTCTTCTCCACGTCCCAGGTGAGGGCGGCCACGATAGCGGACTCCGGGATGATGGGATCCGGGGGATCCGACGGTTCCGTTCTGACCTCCTCTTCGTGCACCCGGGACAATGCATCCGATCGCTGGTTCTTGGTCCCGGGGCGGTAGGTAATCCGGAAGTCAAAACGGCCAAAGAACAATGACCAGCGGGCTTGCCTGGGGTTCAGACGCTTAGCGGTCCTGATGTACTCCAGGTTCCGATGGTCAGTGAAAACCGTGAATGGCACGGCTGTTCCCTCCAACAGATGTCTCCACTCTTCGAGGGCCTCTTTCACAGCAAGGAGTTCCCGATTGCCGACGTCATAATTCCGTTCAGCGGGGGTCAACCTGCGAGAAAAATAGGCACACGGGTGAAGGACCTTATCGGTCTTCCCGCTCTGGGAGAGCACCGCTCCTATCCCTGAGTCCGAGGCATCCACTTCAACCACTAACTGGCGGCTAGGATCGGGCTGCACCAGAACTGGTGCAGACGAGAAGCGCCGTTTCAACTCCTTGAACGCGGCCTCGCACCGGTCCGACCAGGTGAAGGGAACTTTTGGAGAGGTCAGGGCTGTCAGGGGGCTAACTACCTGACTGTAGCCCTTAATGAACCTCCTGTAGAAATTAGCGAAGCCGAGGAACTGTTGCAGCTTCCTACGGCTAGTGGGTTGGGGCCAATCTCTCACCGCCGCAACCTTGGCCGGATCCGGGGCGACGGAGTTAGAGGAGATGATAAACCCCAGGAAGGACAAAGAAGTGTGGTGGAACTCACACTTCTCGCCCTTCACAAACAGACGGTTCTCCAACAACCGCTGCAGGACCTGACGGACATGCCGGACATGAGTCTCAGGATCCGGGGAAAAGATGAGTATATCGTCTAGATATACGAAGACAAACCGGTGCAGGAAGTCCCGCAAGACATCGTTTACCAACGCTTGGAAGGTCGCGGGAGCATTAGTGAGACCGAACGGCATGACCAGGTACTCAAAATGACCTAAGGGGGTGTTGAATGCCGTCTTCCATTCGTCTCCCTTCCGAATCCGAACCAAATGATACGCATTCCTAAGATCCAGCTTGGTGAACATCTTGGCTCCATGCAGGGGGGTGAACACCGAATCTAACAAGGGCAACGGGTATCGATTGCGAACCGTGATCTCGTTCAACCCCCTATAATCAATGCATGGACGAAGCCCGCCATCCTTTTTACCCACAAAAAAGAAACCTGCGCCCATCGGTGAGGTGGAATTCCGGATCAACCCGGCAGCTAATGAGTCCCGGATGTAGGTCTCCATGGATTCGCGTTCCGGCCGTGAGAGGTTGTACAGCCTACTGGACGGAAACTCACTGCCTGGAACCAAATCAATGGCACAATCATACGGGCGGTGGGGTGGTAGCGTGAGGGCCAGATCCTTGCTGAACACGTCAGCGAGGTCATGGTACTCCGCTGGCACCGCCTTCAGATTGGGCGGGACTCGGACCTCCTCCTTAGCTTGGGAGCCAGGAGGAACCGAGGAACCGAGACACTCCCGATGGCAGGTTTCGCTCCACTGTACCACTACCCCGGACGGCCAATCAATCCGGGGATTGTGCTTCAGCATCCATGGAAACCCTAAAACCACACGGGAGGTGGCCTGAGTCACGAAGAACTCGATCACCTCCCGGTGGTTACCTGACACCACCAGAGTTACTGGAGGTGTCTTGTGCGTGATTGGTGGGAGTAGGGAGCCGTCTAGTGCCCGAACCTGCACAGGCGAGGTAAGAGCCACCAGAGGGAGCCCTATCTCCCTGGCCCATCTGCTGTCAAGCAGATTCCCCTCAGAGCCCGTGTCCACCAGTGCTGGGGCCTTCAGGGTTGAATCCTCATACAGGATCGTGACTGGGAGTCGTGTAGCAATGTGGGTGTGTCCCACGTGCATGTTTTGGCCCACCCCTGGCCCAGTCTCTAGGGGCGGGCGTTGGAGTTTAACCGCTCGGGGCAGTCGTTTGCCATATGCTCACTCGAGCCACAAACATAACAAGCTCCGTGGGCCCGCCTCCTTTGTGCTTCAGGTGCCCTAAATGTTGCCCTGCTCGTGTCCATAGCTTCGTCAGCAGGGGGAGCCGTAAGCGCACGGAGCGCCGGAACAGAGGAGCGTGGGGACGGCGGAACTCGACCGGACCCGGAAGGGAGAGGGACGACCCGTGCCTGGCCACGCCCTTCGCCTCGCTCCCGGCGACGTTCTTCTAACCGGTTGTCAAGCCGTATGACCAGATCAATGAGCCCGTCTAAATCCCGCGGTTCGTCTTTAGCCACCAGGTGCTCTTTTAGGACCAGAGACAATCCATTTACAAAGGCAGCGCGGAGGGCAGTGCTATTCCAGCCGGATCTCGCTGCCGCGATGCGGAAGGCGACTGCATAGGCAGCTGCGCTCCGACGTCCCTGTCGTATGGACAGTAATGCGGTTGAAGCGGACTCTCCTCTGTTGGGATGATCGAACACCGTTCTGAGCTCCCGTACAAACCCGTCGTATGACTGAAGGAGCCGTGAGCTCTGTTCCCAGAGCGCTGTAGCCCAAGCGCGTGCCTCCCCGCGAAGCAGATTTATCACATAAGCTACCCTGCTAGCATCAGCTGCGTACATCACGGGACGCTGAGCGAAGACGAGCGAACATTGCATAAGGAAGTCCGCGCACGTCTCCACACAGCCGTCGTACGGTTCTGGAGGGCTTATGTATGCTTCAGGGGACGGAGGAAGGGACCGTTGAACGACCAGTGGAACGTCATTCTCACACGCAGGGTCCTCGGGAGGGAGAGCCGCAGCGGCGCCCGGAGGGCGCGCTTCCACTTGTGCGGCGAGAGCCTCCACCCTGCGGTTTAGGAGAACGTGCTGCTCGGTCATGAAATCGATCCGAGTGGTGAAAGCGGTGAGGATCCGCTGCAACTCACCGACTACCCCTCCCGAAGCCGCCGCTGCGCCCTGTTCTTCCATTGGCCGTTCAACAGCCGGTTGACGCCCCTCGGGATCCATGACGCTGGCCGAGATATCCTGTTGTGAAAGTGTAGGTACACGGACCCACAACAGGGGGCGCAATGAACGGACAATGGAGAAAGGTGAATAACAAGTTTTACTGTTGTGAAAGTAGCACAACTGATACAATAATTCACAATTTGGAGGTGTAAGCCGAAATCTGCTGGTGTCCTGTGGGCAGGCCCGAAGGTAGGAGACGTCCGTCCTAGTCGAACCGGAACCACCCAGATTTCCTCTGCCACCGAACCCCAGAAGTACTGGAACCGCCAAGTCCCGAATTCCCAGGTGGCCACTGCCTTCGCTCGTCGGATCCGGTACTGCTGGCGGGAAAGAACACAAACACACAGGTTGGGATGCGACCGCACCCAGTAGATGAGAGGGGCAAGCCGCCTCCACCTCTTGTCACAATAAGCAGGAAGGTGAGTACTTATCCGATCACTCGGCTTTCGGTAGTCAGCTGTCCTGAAAGGTTTAACAAGTATTATAGTATTATACTTAAATAAGCTGCAGAGAAGATTACCTTAGGCTCAAGGCGATATCTCGGCACTGAGGTGGAGACGCTGTCCTGCTGATATACTCCGTCCTGAGTGCAGTCAGCTGTGTCCAGTAATGGGTGACAGCTGTCACCCTGACAGCCTTCGTCGGCGGCAGCGCCCTCTGGTGCCTGGAGCCCGCACTCCAGGCAGGGCGCCCTCTGGTGGTGGTGGGCCAGCAGTACCTCCTCTTCAGCGGCCCACACAACAATTTTTGGAGAAATATATATACATAACAGTGAACAACGCACACTGATAATTACATTCTGGACTCACATACCATTGCAAATCATCACGGAAATTTTGCATAATTTATTACCACCCTTTAAAAATGTCAGCTACCCATAGTACCTCTAGTTTGTCACATCTTAGGTGTGTCAAAGGTATTTTACCTGCCATTTTTCGTCTGTCCTTTGTAAGTGCTACCAATGACATCCATGATAATTAGTCACTATCTAGACACTTGTCTTTTGAAAAGAAACAACAAAGGTTATTTTCTGACTGATAAAAGTTGACGATTTAGCTTAAAGACACAAGCTGCTAGACAAGTCCGAGTAGGGAGTACACAGTTACCATGACAACGAGGTAACCTTGACAAAACAGTTAAAAACTCAAAACGCAAACGAACCCCCCTCAGAGCTATGATATTAAAGTCACTAATCCCAAAGAAAAGGTCCCACGAATGAAGAAGAAACGGCTGTGTAATCCGTATAATCAATGTTTTCATCGATTTATCAAATCCCACTGCGCATGAGTCGATGTTCTGTCGCTCTTGTTGCGTCATCAGCGCGCGCCTTCGAGCTGAAAGGAGGACGCAGTAAATTGACCTTCTTACCTGCTGGTTCTGAAGTCTAAAGCGAACATTGAATGTTTTTCAGCGGCATTATTTGATTTTCTGTTTGATCAGACACACGCGCAGCTATGCCTACGGTGGAAGTCCCGACGCTGGAGGACCTGAGTGTGCAAGAGGTGAGAACACTCGCTTTGCATTTTGTCGAAGAATCTCGTATTTGGCACTAAGATTGCTGTTTTCCCGTTGTCAGATAAGTCGTTTGACTCAACGTTTACAAACAAATCTTTAGTCACAGATGAAGGTCTCGAGTATCCTGGAATGTTTGACTTAAAAAAAAAAAAAAAAACTACAGCGGTACAAAGATGGTATGCTTCTGATTGGCAGATCGTCGTCACGTGACAACCTCCGTGCTGTCTGATTCATAATTCATTTTAATGTGTAAAATATTTGTATACATGATTGCATATAATGACACATCATAACAAATCATAACATTCAATAAAAACAGCTATTAACAATTAAAATCTGGTGGCATTCATTATGCTATAATACAGATCATAATTTGCTTTAAAAATATCTGTACTTGAGGATAAGACCGCTTCAGGTGGCAAACTATTCCAGATCTTTACTGCTCGATTACTAAAGAATTCTTTCCTCACATTTAATCTGGATCTATTAACTTCCAAGCACAATTCATGACCTCTAAAGCCAGTATACCTTCTCTATTCAAAAAATACAGTGGGGTCAACATTCTCAAAGCCATGCAAAATTTTGTATATTTCAATCAAATCACCTCGAGTTCATCTGTCTTCAAGACTTGTGAGACCAAGTTGCAAGAGCCTATCCTCATAAGACAAATTTTTAAATTCTGGAACCAACTTAGTGGCCCTTCTCTGTACTTTCTCTAAAATATTTTTGTCTTTCTGTAAATATGGTGACCATGCCTGCACACAATATTCAAGTTGAGGATGAACAAACGTTTTGTATAAAAGAAGAAAGGAGTCTTTGTCAATAAACAAAAAGGCCCTTTTTATCATCCCATGAATTCTATTGGCCGTAGCTGCCGAAAGAGCAATATGGCGGGAAAAGGATAAGTCCTTAGAAATCAACAGTCCTAGGTCTCTTTCTTCTGAAACCGCTTCTAATGTTTTTCATTCATAAAATAATCGTAACATGGATTTTTTTCTACCAACATGGAGAACTTTACATTTTCCTTCATTAAACCCAAGTAACCATTCTTCAGACCAAGCTATGAGACTATCTATGTCTGACTGGAGGTGTTCCCCATCAGCTAAAGAAAGGATGGGGTGATACAACTTTGTGTCATCAGCGAAAATTTTACAATTTGACTTTATTGCACATGGCAAATCATTAATAAAAAGCAAAAACAATATCGGCCCTATGACCGATCCCTGGGGGACACCACTGGTGACCTTCATCCAAGAGGACTTCACACCATTCATACAAACTCTCTGTTCCCTGTCACTTAAGAAATTTTCTATCCAATTACAAAGTCTTCCTTCTATACCGTACTTTCGCAGTTTATAAATGAGTCTGGCACTCGGCACAGAGTCAAATGCTTTACGAAAATCAAGATACAGGGCGTCAAAGGGTAAGCCCTCGTCAGACATTTGCATCCATTCTTCAAGAGTAACAAGTAAATTAGTGAGACAGGATCTGCCCCTTCAAAAACCATGCTGATTGTTCGAGAGCACTTTTTCTATAAAGATTACAAGCTTATCTCGAATGATTTTTTCACATAATTTGCAAACCTCTGATGTCAGACTCACAGGCCTGTAATTACCTGTTATGATCTTTTCACCTTTCTTGAAAATGTGGGTCACATCGGCCCTCTTCCAAGTGTCAGGAAGTCTACATTGGTCAAAAGATTGTCTAAGAATGCAAAATAAGGGTAAATAGATGGCCTCAGCCAACTCTTTAAGAACTCAAGGATGTATTTCGTCCGGACCCATTGACTTATTAGCATTCATCTGAAGCAACAACTTTTTCACGTCTTCAGGTGAGAAAAATATGTCATCTAAAACATGATGTTCAACAGTTTGACCATAAAAATTAAAGGGATCACATACTGTTTCATAAAATTTCATTTCATAAAATCATTAAACCAGATCAGGCTTTTATCTTCTTCATTCACAAAGACCGACTGGAAAAAACGATTTAACTCAACAGCAATTTCTTCATCATTATCAATAATCATGCCATTTTCATTTTTCAATTTTTCGATAGTAAACCTGTTTTTAGTCCTATTATTTACATACATATAAAAAGCCTTGTGGTTCTTTTTGACCCTTTTGCAGAGATTTTTTTCAAACTCTCTTTTTGCTTCCCTGGTTTTTTTATTGGCAGCATTTCAGGCCTTAACATACTCTTGATATCTAGCGTAAGATTTCGTTTCCTGATATCTTTTAACGGAAAAATATTTCTTTCTGATAGCCCTTTTAACGGAAACATTTAACCAGGGTGGATTGATCTTGCCGCCACTAGTTATTTTTACAAAAGCTACACATTCCTTAACAGCAGTATTAATTTGCCTATGAAAATACTCCCATGCAACATTCACGTCATTTGTAAGTACACAAGACCAATCAGCATTTTTCAATAAATTACAGAGGTTTTCGTAATCTGCTCGGTTATAATCATACCTAAATAACTCACGAGTACATGAATGATTGACCTTAATATGACAGTCCCAGGTTAATACGCTGTGATCAGCATTACCAGTAGGACATCCAACATTAACATGCTCTACTGCAACCGGCGAGGAAGAAATGACTAAGTCTAAACAACTTGGGGAATCAATCCCTCTCTGTCTAGTAGGCTCTAGCACATTCTGACATAGAAACAAATCACAGATTTTATCAAAGAATTTCTGTGCAAATGAGTTTTCACCTTCATTTACAAGGCTATTCTGCCAGTCTATACTTGGCAGGATAAAATCGCCATTTATCAGCAGCTTACCTTTACAAATTCTACTTGCAATATCAAATTGTTCTAACAGACTCATATTGTACTCATCACTTGCATCTCCTTTTCTATAAACAACACCAAGTAGACTGTCATGGCAACCATCACTCTTCATCCAAACCCACAAGGTGTCTTTTAAATTCATGTTATTCAATACATTGCATAATTCAACATCTATATGGTCTCTCACCATTAGTATAACGCCACCTCTGACTTCAATTGTATCTTTACGTAAAAGTTTAAAACCAGGTATGATTAAAAGACAATCAGGTATATCACATTTTAACCAAGTTTCGGTTCCAAATATAATATCCGGCTTCTCCTCACTCACACAGAATCTGAACTCATCAATTTTACTCAGAATGCTCTCAAAATTAGCAGCCATACATCTAACCGTGTTAGATGTTAGGCTATCACAGTCTGAGCTAATTGCAGCTGAAGCCCCAGCAACCCCTGATTGTAATGTCACAACAGGGTCATGATGTGTGGCTGCTTCCTATGCTTGTACGTTTGCTTCTTCTCTTCGTACAGTCCGGTTGTTGGTAACAACCTTAAAGTTCCGTATGATGAGGTTCCGTTCTCCATTTTGTTTCCTTCGTTTCAACTCATTGCGTGCTGTTCTGTTCTTGTCCCTCTGTGACTGAGTAAGGTCAGGGTTCACGAAAACACTCTTGTGCCGGTCAGTTGTTGAGCATCAGAGAGACTTTGCGCTCGCCAGAAACTGTCACCTTACATCAGCATTGTGAAACCTCACACGGACAGGGCGGGGTTTGCCGTCATTCCTGATCGCTCCCAAGCGGAAGACGCCATCGATATCCTCAGGAGATAATCGGATGTCAGCATTTCCCTCCCGAATCTCCTGCGTCTCCCGCGTCTCCTGTCGCTACCTTCGTGTTGGTCATAGCTACGTTGTTGGGGATGCCATTTTGCCCACGAAGACACTCATAAAAACACACACCTTCTTCATTCAATTGGCGGTTCTTGCCTCTCTTGCAACGCATACACGTGCCCCTCCTGTTGCCAGGCATGATGCTGGTACAGTTGTGATATGAATATTTCTTGCTGGTATGACAGGAAAACAAAGCGGAGCACAGCTGGCGAGCCCAAGCCGAGCCCAGTAGCCAGCTAGCCTTAGCCTGCTAGCTTCCTGCTCGCATTAGTTTGAAGACCCGATGAAGACGATAAAAGTCCAAAAAACTTTTTTAAACTTACTGGTTCGAAACTTCTCAAACAGGCACTAGGACCGGCTCCCTCGCTCGACTCGTGTCTGGCACAAGTCCACAATAATCCCAGAGACGCAGACAGCAGTCCAAAAGACAAAAGAGACAGAATTCCATGAATTCATGAATCTTAAATATGACCACGATTGATTGATTTTTATTCGTATAAAATGTAAACATGTGTAAGATAATACAGTATAAAACATATTAAATAAACATGGACACATAAATATACAGGGTAATACAAAAAAGCATAAATCGTTCGTTTCCATTGTGGACTGATTTTGACATTGTAATGACTGAAACCTGAATAAACTACAGGGCTTATTTGAACTTTAGAATGCTTTATTAGCAAAAATAAATAATAAAATAAAATGACTTTTTATAACAATAATGATAATATTCAAAAATATTTATCTTAACAAAGCAGTACAGTTTAGTCTGCAATCTATTTAGATACAACTGCAATCAAATTATTTGATTGGGCCTGACTGTATTATTCCCCACTAAGGGGTAAGGGTATGATGTGGCAAAAAACAGTGTAAGGAAAATTGGTGGGGAATAATGCAGGTGAATCTGTGATTGACCATTCGCAGTCTTGGGAGTGCGCATTGTGCTCTAGGGATGGGTCAAGACCAACACCCCAAAGGGTTGAGTGTGAATCAACATCAGGCCTCCTGGAGGAGGTGAAACTGAGACCTAAAAAACAAGTCTGATCTTATATTCTGGGCTATGTTTCTTTTTGAAATTCACTCTGCAAATGACATTTTTGTGATTGACGAGACCAAATTTAATGACACCAGATTATTCACTCAGTGGGCATCCACTACCTATCCTGCAGGTGGTATTGAAGTCTAGGTGGTGATATACATGGAAAGCCAAGTTGCTTTTACAGTTGATTTGGTGCCTTAAAGTTTGCCAGGTGAAAAAGGATGTGGCTGTTTTAAAACCTGTCATACAGTCTGTGGTCAGACCATATGATTTGGCTGTCGAAAGAAGCTACGATCACTGCAGCTGCTGCGGGTGTGAACTTTTTTGTCTTTTCCTCATACTTTGTAGAAGTAAAATAAGTCTGTTAATACATGTGTAACTTTAACATGTTCATAATATGTAATGAGCCCCCACCAGTATAGTCAAACCACACTGGTAGTGCAAACTGTATACATCCATAAAATGATTTGATGTATTGACAGCATTGTGAAACTTTCTTAGAAATCAAAGCTGACATTGGAATATTACGCTTTACGTTGCATTGGCTCAACATCTTGGAGTGCGCCAATGCTGTTAGTGTCTCAGTTTCCATTCTAAACAAATCCCTGGCCAGCAAACAGGAAGAAAGCTGTTAAATCATGTCATGTATTTTCATTTCTTTCTTTATTTGTTAATTCACAAAAAATAAGTTTGCATCATGTGAAGCAGATCTGTTGTTTTTTATCTGACCTGTTGTGTTCTTTCAAATGGAGTCATCATCACAGCCTCAATAAAACTGTTAACCACATGATATCCTTGTTTTAGAAGACGACATCTGGAAATACTTAATTCTTTATTGTGGGAACTGATTGTCAATAAATGCAGTCCCGCTTTGCCCTATCGCCATCAAGAAGAAAAATATAACTTATTTCAAAAGCTGATAGTCCTTTCTGCAGTTATTTTATCAGCATCACAGTGCTCCATTTATTCATGATCAGCATTCACCACAGCCATCCGTTGTCTCTTCAGCACTTTGCTAATGATGAAAATAAATCCCATTAATGATCCACCAAGACAAAACAAGTATGTTAATTACAGTGTTGGCAACAATAGCGTATGAATGGATGAGCTTAGAGAGGCAGGAGTGTGACATCATCATTTTGGAAAAGTTCCATACGTTCTGTGTCTTTGTGCTGATGTAACCAAACCCGATTATTATTTCAACATATTCGTCCGAACCCAGCCTGACCCGTTTGGGTAATGCATGCTCAGCAACAGTCCAAGATGGTGGCAGAGCTTCCACAGCGCAGCTATAGTGGCTGTTGTCTAAAACGCATCGGCGCATCGCCTCTTGGTCCGGAAGCTCTTTGGTGTAAGGCTGATCGCGTCAAATCTCAGAAGCTCAGCAAAGTGGGTCCTGGCTAGTACTTGGATAGGAGAGCTCTTTGGAAGACCGGGGGCTGTGTGTGTTTCTCCAGGTAAAACTGGAATTATGTGAGGAAGGTGATCCAGTGTAAAACCTATGCCACATCAATGCAGATCTGTGCTGGATCCGCCATGGCAACCCTGAACACAACAGGACCAGCTGAAAGGCAACAACCACAAGATGATGATGATAGCATTCATTGTTTTTGAGTTATTGCATTAAACTTGAGGGGATGCATTCATTCGTTCATTTATATTTTCACTCAATGCATTTTAGAGAATCCATGCCTAGGCTTTTCAAAACAACAGCCCCAACCAGCCCCAACCAGTCCCAGCAGAAGACTGCCCCTCCCTGAGCCTGGTTCTGCTGGAGGTTTCTTCCTGTTAAAAGGGAGTTTTTCCTTCCCACTGTAGCCAAGTGCTTGCTCACAGGGGGTCGTTTTGACCGTTGGGGTTTTACATAATTATTGTATGGCCTTGCCTTACAATATAAAGCGCCTTGGGGCAACTGTTTGTTGTGATTTGGCGCTATATAAAAAAATTGATTGATTGATTTCTTTAAATTGTTTTAACACTGTAATATTTCTGGTTATATTGTTGTATCATTCATAATTTAATGTCACTCAAAATTTAATTCTTAAAAAAAACACCTTGACCTAATCTCATAAATAGGTAGAAAGCATAAACACGAAGATTTCACAGAAATATTCATAAACGGTACACAGTGCCTCTGCACTGTCATGGTGTATTTATCACATTTGTTGTTTTAGCTCGATTTAAAATCGCACTCTGCTTTTGTTTTTCTGTCCAGGTGAATGTGTCATCAGCAGTACTGAAAGCTGGCGCCCACCACTATGGTTTCCAGTGTGACAAACCTAACAAGGAGTTCATGCTCTGCCGCTGGGAGGAGAAAGACCCTAGAAAGTGCCTAGAAGAAGGGAAAAAAGTCAACGAGTGTGCACTCAGTTTCTTCAGGTAACATTGATGCCATTGCTAAAATGTAATCTAAGAACATTCTAGAGATTAGCAGTAGGGTTGAAATGATTAGTCGAGTAACTCGAATAATTTGATTACAAAAAAATGTTCGAGGCAAATTCTGTGCCTCGAAGCTCTGTTTAACATTGTAGTACATATGCCAGGCCTGTGTGTGGCACTGCAACGTCCCCAGAAAAAAAAAACAGAAGAGCATGCGCATAAGCTGTGTAAGAGCTAATCAGTGTAGCGCCAAAAGCTACAGCTTTCCAACGTGACACACAGAGAGTATAATAAAGCCTTTTAAGAGAAAGAGGGTCCACGCTGTTCATCTGAAATAGCTTACTGCGCATTTCAAGTGAAGCAGTGTGTTTGTCTGTTTTTAAAAACATATCAGTTCGGCTACTCTACGTGGGGAGTGGCTATTCGCCCCGCGGCCTGCTGCTGTCTCTCTCTGCCCAGTGTGAGGGGCTCAGCACTCCCCTCACACCGGGCGAGTCACAGCTCCGTCCCCGGCCACACTAACATGCAGTCTCTAAAAGAAGATCCTCTCTGCAGAAGTCCACTCTTTCTTCTGTTTTGCTCAGATTCGCACTGTTTTGCTTTTTAATTTTCACTTTTTTGGGCAACACACATCACTTCACAAACACTGTAAATTAAATAAAATAATAATAATAAAAAATACCTGATTGCGAGGCTTGCATGTTCAACCTCCAGCTGAAATGCATCTGCTGAATCAGACAGAAAGAGGGATTAAAAAAAATTCACACAGGGACCCAGTCCATCAACCTTAAAAAAGAAGAAAAAAAAAAAAAGAACTTTAACAATGGTTAAATTTTACAAGTTGGGGAAAAAAATAAAACAAAAAACAGCCACATCCCATTGCCATTTCAGCAAAATGTCAAGACTTTGGCCGAACCATGGTTGGGTAAATCGACTATTTGTGCCTTATTTAGCCGACCATTGGACGAATGCCATTTTGACATGACTTTGCGGCCCCGGCCACCGGGCAAATGGACTCGGCCCTCTATGTGCACTTTAAGTCAAGTTTTCATCGACAGGTTGCAGAGTGAATTTATCACTGTGGCTTTTGTGGAAAAGCTGCACTCCAGTGCCCAGTTTTCCCAGTGTCAGGGGAGTGCCAATTTTGGGTTTTCCACCATTTTGAGGTCTTTGTGGAAGGCAGATTACACTAGATACACCAAAACTGCCACAATTTCCCAACTCTTCACCAAATGTTAGCAAGGCATGAGCAGTTTCAAAGCTGTGAGGCATATAAGGAGCTCATTATTAACGTGCAGAGTTGGTAGAAAACACCATTTTCACAATATGTGAAAAATTCACAAAATTTCCAAAGGCTGTAACTTCAAATGTTTGCAAGATACAGACCTAATATTTGGCATTTCACCATAACTTTGTAATAGGACGAACATATCAAACTGACAGAACAGAACTGAGGGGTGACCTGGAAGGCTCTGGGTGACTTAGATGGAATGATCCAAGAGTATTCACAGCACTTCATTTTTTCCACATTTTGTTATGTTACAGCCGTATTCCAAAATGGAGTAAATTCATTTTTTTCCCCTCAAAATTCTACTCACAACACCCTATGACAACATGAAAAACATTATTTTGAAATTTTTGCAAATATATTAAAATTAAAACAACTAAGAAATCACATGTACATACATGTTCACACACTTTGCTCAGTATTTTGTTTATGCACCTTTGGCAGCAATTACAGCCTCAAGTCTTTGATGTGATTTCTTATTTTTTATTTTTAATGAATTTACAAAAAACTAAAAAAAAAAAAAAAATTCCCCCACATTGTCATTATGGGGTATTGTGTGTAAAGTTTTGAGGAAAAAAGGAATTTCATCTGTTTTGGAATAAGGTTGCAACATAACAAAATGAAAAAGTGAAGTGCTGTGAATACTTCAGTTTGGCAATTTCAGCAACAAAAATTTTGTTTTTCCCTTTTTAAAAAAATAAAAAAATAAAAAAATGTTGTCTTTCATATATTCACCTTTTCTGTAAAATAATGTAAATATATATTTTTATTACCCAGTTAATTATACAGTAATTGGAAGAATACTTGATGACTACTATAGCTGTTAGTTGCAGCCCTAATTTTTTCTTTTTTTTTTTTTAATCTAAAAATTTGAACTTGGCCAGATTCTCCACTAAATTTCTTGTTAAAATGATGAGATATTTTCAGACTTCAGGTGTGGAAATGGTGCATAATAGTGCCACCAACATTCCAGTGTGCTCATCAGTTAGTATGTAGAAAGCGCCTTTTGTAACATACCTGTACAGGTTTCTTTTTACCAGAACAGCCAGTCTGTATGTCTGTATTTATATGAGATCCCATAAAACAACCACAGTTTTTTTTTTTTTTTTACTTGCACAAAATGAATAAGTTGGCTATGGAGGTTGTTGTCTCAATTAAACTGCCACTAGGGGCAATTTGAGGAAGTGATCTGGGGTATTTCACTCAGGGTCTGTGTTTATCGAAACTTTTTGACAGAGCTTTGGTTATGACCCGATGCCTGTGTGGTTAATAAGGTACTTTTGTGTGTGCTTTTCGTTACCCAAAAACACACCACCTTTAATTCTAAAAGCACAAACAAACAACCAGCACTCTGACCTCCGAGAGTTTCTATGAAGCAGCAATACCTCTAATTATTATAATGAGGACATATTTGAAAAAGTTGTAATTGCTGCTGCCTGGAACCTGTTCTCCCCCTTCTTATTGGTATCCACCAGACACCTTTAGAGGCAATTTGTTTAATGTCCACATAGGGGCAATAGATTTTCATTGATAACAGGATTTTCTTTTTTTAATTCATAAAAGCTGGCATGTCTTAAACCATAATTTGTAGCTTGAGAATGACACTTTTTTTCTTTCTAAATTTGAACAGGTCTCTCTGTCTCTCTCTCACTCACACACACACACACACACACACACACACACACACACACACACACACACACACACACACACACACACACACACACACACACACACACACACACACAAGATGAGCTTTGAATAATTAATCAGAATAACCTCTTTAACAATACATTTTAAGGGGTGTAGTCCGAATTAACTCAGCACTAGAGGTATCCTTCTGTTTTAGTTTGAATCTTGCCTATTTAAATATACTCCACATTTGTGTTTGAACTGTGCATTGTAGGCAAATCAAGGGGAACTGTGCTGAATCCTTCACTGAGTACTGGACGTGTTTGGATTACACAAGCATGATGGAATTTCGACATTGCAGAAAGCAGCAGCACGTTTTTGATAATTGTGTCCTTGAAAAACTGGGCTGGGAGAGACCTGAACTGGGCGACTTGTCTAAGGTGAGGCACAGTTATAAATTGGCGAATGAGCCCCTGCACCCTTTACCACATTTAGATAGTAGATTATACAAATAACTAATATTTATGAGTTCAGTGGTACAAATATTTCATGAAGTGAAAGCTGGAACATACCATTCAACGAGGTATGTTCCAGCTTTCACCTCATGAAATATTTGTTCCATTGAAAGAATGTAAAAACATTTATTATTTGCTTTATATAATGACTAAATCCTAGATCCTTGTCATTTGATTGTTTATTAATTTATAAACAACAGAAAAGGAACTTACATTTTGGTGTTCCACTCCTGCTAAAGTCCAAATTGTGACGTGTAGTCCAGTGATGCTGTGCACTGACGTCGGACTTCCATAAAAATAAAAAAAGACTTTGTGTAGTTCCTCAGTTCAGCCAAAAATCACGTCAGCTTTTCATCTGAACAGCTCTTCATGCATCCAGACGGCTTACAGTGGAATGGATTTTGTGTGTGTGTGTTACAAGAATTACCAGCATCAGTTAACTCAATCAAATCATAGTCGTCACCCCGCATGCGAGCTCACACACGCAACCGGGTCGGTGCTTGTGCGTGTGTGTGCTACCAAAAAAAGACTATGTGCATCCTCAGTGCAGCAAAAAAAACAAAAAAAAAAACGTCAGAAATTAGTCCAGCTTTTCATTATTTCTTCCTGCTAACAGCCTCCAGACAGTACAGTGGATTTGGTGTGTGTGTGTGTGTAGAGTGCAATTGTACCAAACATATGGAACCAAATTTGCACTTTTGATGCAATACAACACAAATGGGACGAATTAATCCATGTCATGTGACATACAAAGCACCAGTCAAATGACAAGGATCCACTCAGCCGTTATAACTGCTTAATGTAAGGTGTCCTGGGATGAGCAGAGGCCTAATGGGCTGGGTAGGACTTATGCAGTCACTTATGTTACATCTGGACACCCAGCTTTGACACGGGCAAAGTATGTTTGTGTGTGTGTGTTTTGGCATTTTGACAACTAAGCCACTGAAAGCTCTGCTCATCTTTTACTAGGGAAATCCCTTTCCCCACAATTTTCTGAACAGGATACATGAATGCTATTAAAGCAACTTTAGTAGAGATCTAAATAGGGTTAGTAATAGAGCAAACAAATTTTGTTACAATATATTTCCCCCATATTTATTGGTAAAAATATTTATTACGGTTGATGGCTTAGTGTTTAGTACTGTTGCATCACAGCAAGAAGGTCTGCACCTGTTCCTTTGGGTGGAACTTGCATGTTTCCTGCATGGGGTTTCCTCCCGCCATCAAAAATCATGCTCATTTAGGGTCTGGGTCCTTTTTCTGCCCCTTGACCAAGGCAGCTTCTCTACATCTGGATTTGGTCCCCCGGCGCTGGACTGTGGCTGCCCACTGCTCCAAGTAATTAGATTGTCTCTAACTGTAATTAGGACGTGTTAAATTCAGAGGACAAATTTTGTTGTATGTACAGTGGCAGTAACGGCATTTCATAGAATTTAAAAATGCTGTCACTTTCAAGAACCTGATAATGATTCAAACCTGAAGAAACTGTAGGTTTATTGGTCAAACGGTCTTTTATTACATTTTATTTGTATATAAGATTAAAAAGTACTAATGAAATGAATGTTATTATTGTGGCAGGAGTGCATGTCATTCAATTTATTACATTTATATAACGCCAAATCACAACAAAACTGCCTCAAGACGCGTCACACAAGTAAGGTCTAACCTTACCAACCCCTAGATCAAGCACACAGGCAACAGCGGTAAGGAAAAACTCCCTCTGATGATTTGAGGAAGAAACCTCAAGCAGACCAAACTCAAAGGGGTGACCCACGGCTTTTTACCCCCCATTCTAACATTTACAAGGTTTTTACAAAGTCAGTCCAGCATTTTATTGTAAAGGGACAGGAGGTGTGACTGTTTCACTTTGTGTTGCTTGACTGTGACTTCAGTGTGAAAAGGTTTTGCCAGTCTGTTCAACACAATGGAGCTTCTGTGTTTTTATTTTATTATTCTGCTAAAAATATAAGGCAGCTGCAACCCTCACTTGGATAACAATTTCCTCAGCTTTAGAGGATGCTGCTGGGTCACTTTCACAGCCACTTTTTGTGCCTCTTGACAGTTCTGCTTTCTTAAAAAAAAATATTTGATGCTGTTTCCAGAGCTTTCTATTTGCTCAAACCACTTGTAGGAAATGGTTGTGCATGTTGATGTGCAAGTTAAAAAGGTTGGACGTTGTTCTCCCATTTATTTCTTTAATAAGCTGTTAGAGCTGTCCATATCAAGGATACATGTCCAAGGCTCGTCGTTGTTATCATTGTACATTATATTGACTGTTTTAACTAAAACACCATTTTCCATCAGTACATTAGAAAGAATGGAGTAGAAATGAACTGGCCATATATCTTTAGAAGTTTTGTGCCACTAAAATAGGGTGTGGTTGTTTTGTTTTGTATTTTCCCAGAACTCTTTGGACAGCTGCCCCACTGACTGTAATGAATTATCTTCCTAAACAATTAATAATTTTTGAAAGATCGTGAAAAAGAATCAATTATCATAAGTGAGTAGGGCACTCAGAGGCTCGATTGCCAACAATATTGCAAAAAGGAAAACAAAAAAACCCCAAACAAAAAATTTCACCCTATAATACTGGATACATACACACATTTTGTGGGTCAGACATTATAGGGTTAAGCTTTTACCACATTAAATTTCTGACCTCTGTAAACTTGCCAGTTAAGCGTTAGTTGTTTTTGTTTTTTTTAAAGGTGACAAAGGTGTCAACCACCCGGCCCGTGCCCGAGAACCCATACCATTCTCGAGAACGCCCTGAACCCAACCCAGTGATTGAGGGTAAACTGGATCCTGCCAAACATGGGTCGAGAACGTATTTCTGGAGCCCGTGAGCAAGCTCCACAAAGGTGTTCAGCTCATCTTGCAAAGCCATGAACTCTGTCCAGAAACACCCGGAGACGCTCAGCTGTTGAAATTCCTCAGGTGCAAGTGTGAACATTAAGATTGTCCCTGGTTGGCGTGAGGTCTGTGTGTTTGCTTTTGGACAGGGCACATGAACATCCACGGAAAGAAGGACGGGAAGAATTTGACATTAAGTTGATGAATCTATCCAGCTTTCCACTTATGTAAATGTAATCAGCAAAATAATAATAAAAATATAAAATAAAATACCTATGCTGATTCACCCCCCCACTTCTTCTTCTTCTTTTTTCTCAGGTTTTATGACTAATTTGTCTCAGCTCTGATTATAATGAATTTCTTAGCTCCAGGCAGGTCATAATTGCCAAAATGATACTAAACAGTTACTTTTAACACTACACCACCACTGTGTTTGTACATCTGTGTTTTGTCACCGTGTGTATTGTCAGACTTATGGCGTCTGGGGTTGGAGGTCAAGGTTCAGGTCACTCACTACCTGTAGCCAGAAAGAGCTGCTTCTGCTTCCTCCTTTTCTCCCAGCTCACTTCCTGCCTTTGACCTGCAATGGAAGAAAACTCGACAAGTCGTTACAGAGATGGACGCAAAGTGTACTGTGGTGCAGACACACACGCACACCAGTACTCATGACCTTAAGTGAAAGGAGAGGTGAACCCAATTCAAAGACAAACTGGCCTATACAATGAGCCTATAATGTCTTTATCTTCATTATGACCAGTAAAGCTGCACTTATATGACATGTCTGTTAGTTAATAAGGTATCTTAAAAATTCATTAAACATTTCTATCTAATAACCCCCCAATTAAAAAACAAAAAACCTTTAACATCAACAAGTAAGGAGTTTCTAATTAATAATAAATTTAGATATTCAAAATTATTGAAATTTCTTTATAGAATCAAGGCTGAGTCAGACAAACTTAAAACTTTTGTACTCTAAGGTTGATTGTGCAAAAATGATAATTGCATAGCCTTCATGGGGTTGTTAGCACTTCATTGGCATGAAGAAAAAAAATACACACACACACACATATATATATATATATATATATATATCCAATCAGAGTAGAGCTGCACAGTGACGTCAGTGGCTGGTCTCTCCAAGACTTCTTTGTTTTGTGTGTTTATATACGTCTCTCATATGTTGTTTTCCATTCAGCTGCTCCCGGTTTTTCCTTTGGGGTCGCCACAGCGGATACAGCCAGATCCGCATTGGTAATTGGCACAAGTTTTACGCCGGATGCCCTTCCTGACGCAACTCCAGTTTCACCTGGAGAAACACACACAGCCGCTGGTGTTCCAAAGAGGTCTCCCATCCAAGTACTAACCAGATCCTGCTCTGCTTAGCTACTGAGATCTGATGGGATCAGGCTAACACAGAGCAGACCAGCTGCATATATATACGTCTCTCATATATTACATAAAATCTAGCAAAAAAAATAAACACTTCTAAAACTGAAAATGCCATTTTTGGGAAGTAATAACAGCTCTGAACCTTTTTGCAAGACATTTTGCGGATGTTAGCATGGTGACGTCACAGGCTAATAGCAAGCTGCAAAATTCATTGGTGTGGAAATATATCTTCTTTGTCATATATTATGTAGTGAGAAATAGACACTTCTAAAACTGAAAATGCTGTTTTTGTAATCTGATAACACCTCTGGAGTCATTTACAAGAAATTTTGCGGCGTTAGCATGCACGCTAACTTCTGCTAACTGCGCTTGGTTTCAGTTCAGAAGGTTCCGGGTTCAAATCCCACCCCTGCCACATTTTTCCATGTAATGTGGAGTTGCGTCAGGAAGGGCATCCGGCG
The DNA here is from genome assembly GCF_902500255.1 of Thalassophryne amazonica. NCBI lineage: Eukaryota > Metazoa > Chordata > Actinopteri > Batrachoidiformes > Batrachoididae > Thalassophryne > Thalassophryne amazonica. The sequence continues at coordinate 34,141,398 of NC_047119.1, forward strand.
TAAAACTTGTGCCAATTCAACATGCAGATCCACCTTGGATTTGCTGTGACGACCCCGAGTGCAAACAAGGGAGCAGCCAAAGGGACTTACTAGCATGCACGCTAACTTCTGCTAACTCAACGTTAACTTCCTATGGAGTTGAATTTTCTCATTAATGCCAGCAAATTGACAGAGGGTGATCTACAAATAACCATTGATTTGCACAACTTACACTCTTGTCAAAAGATTATGTACACGCACATGCAAGGCCTCCTGCAGATGGTGTTAAAATGTAAATATTGCTTTTGATTGATTGAGGGGCTTTATTGAACATGTAAAAATTGTATGTAAGACAATAGGATGTTAATTAAATAACTGCAAATGATAACACAGTGCTCATACGACAGGGTATTTTAGCAAAATGCAGAAGAGCTGCTACTTTTCTGAATGGTTTACAGCCTAATTAGTAACAGCAATCATGATGGGTAAGTGACCATGTTTTACATTTATGATCCTCAGCTTTTCTAAACTGTAAAATGCAGTGAGTGAATGAATAATTGATACCTTCCAGTTTGTTAATGTGATAAACAATAACCGTTGTCGTCTTCTAATTCTAAAACATTTAAAGGGCAGAATATGAAGATGAATGGATTAAAATTGAATGACTTTAATGCACCAGATCAATTCAAAAGCAAGTTTTACTTTCGTATGCAGTATACCTGTTTGACACCTGCTGTACATTTGCTTGTTGCAGGGGCTGTCATCATCACATGCATGATGGAAATTAGGAGCAAAGTGGTTGAAATTACTTGAGATGATCTTAAGTGTCTTTCATCACAAAGCTTGAGTTTCCTTCTTGTGTAAAGGAGTAACTTTAATGATTATTTTTGCCAAGAAAAGCAAAGTGTAAATCATCAAGCATCCAAGTGTCTTTATTTATCTAAAATTTTTGTTAACTTAGTACAGTAATTGAATAAATATGTTGTTTTTTTCCTGCTATACTGGTAAGAAAGATGAGTTCTTTTAGTGGTTGTTTTAGTCATTTATGATTGTGTCAGTCTGTGAACATTAACTTCAAAAAGTAAGTGTATATTGATTTTAATTTTCTGAGAATAGTCAAATTTTGTGGCAGATGTGATTTTCAATCTTCTCTATATAGTGACATCGGTTTTCCTTCTCTTTCTAGGGATTTGACTGGCCTTATGACATCATAAAGCTCTGCATATACTGGATTGTGGTTACCCATAAAATTCTGACTTTGATCTTACTTTGTCTTATGATATTAACATGCATACACAGGTACAAAGCCTATCCTTTATCAGCTGATACTAGGACTAACGGTTAGCTGTTACCACCCTGGCAGAAGGGCGCTCTGTCTGAGAGCACCTTCTAATTGTAGCGGTTTTACTTTTCAAACATGTAATTTTCGCTACTGCTCCTGTATGGGGTTTTTGTTACTTCTGCAGGGACTGATGGCGATATGTGCTGTCACAGCTTTCTCATGATGTACTTGTAATAATTCCTTATGACATCACAAAAACAAGGGTTTATGTCATTTTATCAGTTTTTAAAACAGTTGTTGGCAGACATTATTTACATAAAAGGCAACCAATTTTTTTATATTAAACATTCTCTGTGGTCATAATCACTTTTATTTATTTATTTACGTGGTATTTATATTTGCAAACTTTTTTTAACTTTCACTTTTGATACTGTGTGCTTCTTACAATGCTGCTGGAACTTCAATTTCCCTGACAGTCTTCCCAAGGGATCAGTAAAGTTCTGTCTAATCTAATCAAATTTTTAATCGCATCCATGGTTTACCTGCAGCACATGTTTAAATCTCAACCATCACAGCTATTTAACATGAAAGGGTTATAATGTGGAGACATTCTCTTAAAAAACAACAACAAAAAAATCCTGTGTACTTATAATTAAAGCAAAGCAGCTCCTTGCACATTTGCTGATGTGCACATGCATGTTTTGCTGCAAGGTGTCAGTGACAGTTGTCCAAGTCCCCTGAAGGTGTCGTCTGGTCTGGAACAGAGTGACAAAGGCACCTAAGGAGGAAAAGAGGTGTGGACGGAGCAGAGAAAGGAGAGACATACAAGAACGGTGTAAGAAATACAAGAACGGTGTGAGACATACAAGAACGGTGTAAGAACTAAAGGAAAATGAGAGCGATCAAGGAAAGTGTTATCCAGAAAGGGAAAGGTGGGGAATGACGTGAGAGAGTAGACGGGGCCTCGGAGGTTGTTGGGTGGTTTGCAGTGAGGCCCCAGGGCTCGTGGCAGGCCTGTCTCCATGCGACCTGCAGGAAGCAGAGGGTCATCGTTGTTTGACACTCCACCGCCACAGGAAAAGAGCTCTGGCACAGGAAAGAAATACAATATGGAGTTTTCACAAAGCTACAGCCCGCCTGGGAGTCCGGCACCATAAAATACAACCCAGCTTCTTCAGGACGCGCGACTGTCAGAGTTTGCATTGTTCTCTTTCAACTTTGACTTCACAAAATGTTTGGAGAAGTGATGAGCACAAGCAAATGTAGAGTTGGTTATTATTTCTTCATTCTTAACCAATCAAGTGCTGGAAACATGGAAATTATGGGGGAGATAGACTTTTAAGTAACAATCACTCAAACAGATTTAAGGTGCATATATCAACTACAATGAGTTAAAATAATTAGTTACTCAGAGCTTTGTGAAATATTTTATTGGGAATAACTAGGAGGACTTGCAGTGGAGAGCATATGTCTGTCTGCCTTTTAGCCTGGTTACTGTGCTTTGACCTCGATAGCTGAACTTTGGTGCTGACCTTGAAGTGAGCATGGATTGGTGGAGCTTTCAGCCTGAAAGCAGATCTTTGATCCTGATTGCTGATCTTTAAAAGAAATTGTCAAACTTTAACCCTGATTGCTGACTTTTGAACCTGAAGGCAGCTCTTTGTTAAAGTTCCTTCATTGTGGTCTGTATCACTCTTGTTTGATCCTGCTCACTCACCTTTGAACCTGAATACTTTGATCCAGATCACTGAACTTTGATCCAGATTGCCTTCCTTTAACCTTGATCACTGACTGTTGAACCATTACACTGTTTGAGCCAGATCACTGAACGCTGACCACAATATCTAGCTTCTGATTCAGATGTCTGAACTTTGATCCTGAACACTGACCTTTGAACCTGATCACTAAACTATTATTGTTATTGTAAGCCTCCAATCCTGATTTCTGAATTTTGATCCTGACTGCCAACAGGGGTGGTGGCCAGGTGGTTAGTGCACTTGGTTTCACTGCGGAAAGTTCCTTTTTCAAACCCCACCCCTGCCACATTTCTTCATGTGGAGTTGCATCAGAAAGGGCATCTGGTGTGAAACTTGTGCCAATTCAACATGTAGATCCTCCTCGGATCTGCTGTGGCGACACCGTGTGAAACCAAGAGAGTACCCGAAGGGGCTTACTTTTTATCCTGACTGCCAGCCTTTGATCTTGATTGTTGACTTTTGAACATGATTGCTGACCTTTGAACCTGAACACTAGACTTTGTCATCATTAGCCCCTGATCCCAATTTCTGAACTTTGATCCTGATTACCAGCCTTTGATCCCGATTGCTGGCCTTTGAACCTGAACACTGATTTTGGATCCTGATTGCTGACCTGTCAACTTGATCAATAAACTATGCCCCTCATCGTCTGATCCAGGTTTCTGAACTTTGATCCTGATTGCTGACCTTTAAGCCTGAACACTGATTTTTGATCCTGATTGCTGACCTTTGAACCCAATCACTGACCTCTGAACCTGAATGCTAACGTTTTGAACCACAGCCCTGATCTTAACTTTGATCCTCATTGCTTATCTGTGATCCTGATTACTGAACTTTGATCCTGATTACTGACAATTGATCTTAATTTCTGACCTTTTTATCTTTGCTTTGATCCATATTCAAACACAAATTTAATGGTCTATTCAGTTGCCGAGATAAATTAAAATCAGTTCATTAATTCGGATGTAATTGTATGTAATCTTGCAAATAAATAAACAAGCGGACGCTGGTGAAACATAACCTCCTTGTTTGAGGCAGTAATTGATTTACATTCTCTGGAACACATTACTGATGCATTAGTTTTGTATCGGTCACACTGGAGTGCACTTTGCTTCCTTAAAACATCTGCTGCATCAGCACCAGTAAGAGGCCCCGACATGTGGGTGCACTTCATTTGACAAACTCTAAAATGTAGGTGCACTTGATTTGTTTATGTTAGTGCGGCTTGCTTGCCATTTGGCTGTGCGCTCTGCAGACTCGACATGTTGTTGAGTGCTGCTTTCATGTCTCCTGTCATCTTGTCATATTGCACAGGCTCGCTTTGAACTGCCATGCAGGTTGCAGTATGTAGAAAACCCACAGCAGCTAAGTACCACCAGGACGTCCACAACCACCACTCACAGGAGCTTCAAACAAAAAACATACAGACGTGTATATGTGCTTACAGATACTGTTGTTTTTAATAATTTGTATATTCTGAGAATTATGCAGGCATATTTTTGTGGATTTTCATAACATATTAAAATTCTGCGCAGCAACACAACCTTTTGTATTATATGAACAGTCATCACTTTGCAGCAAGTGAATGCCAATGTTCTGTCAAAACAGCATAGTTCAGCAAACCATTCATAATCTAAACATTGTTACCAAGACCAACGTGAGTCAACACAGCCACAAGAATTATAATTAAAACACATTTGGAATTCTTTTGAAACATATCTAACCCACTATTATCATTAGTAATATTTGTGACCCTTTCAGGTCTCACTTAACATTATCCACATCACCTGCAGTGTTCTGTGTTTGTGCATCTGATCAACACATCACATGTTCTAAAATGAAATCAAATATGATTAAATATAATAATGCGTGGATGTTAGTCCTACTAATATGCCATCAAAAGAGTAGAAATTGAAAGTTTTGATTGATTTAGTTGAGCCCTATTGTAATCTCTCTTTCTGTGTGTGTGTGTGTGTGTGTGTGTGTGTGTGTGTGTGTGTGTGTGTGTGTGTGTGTGTGTGTGTGTGTGTGTGTGTGTGTGTGTGTGTGTGTGTGTGTGTGTGTGTGTGTGTGTATCCATGAATGAATACTGTATGTCAGGAACAGCTTGTATGATTTCATTCATTTTGCACATGTAAATTGCTTGTGATAACATCTCAACATGACATTAATATGAAGGGCAAAGGCCAAGGATGATCAAGGTCACTGAATAGTCTGAAAAGCACTTTTTTTTTTTTTTTGGAATAACCTCTGAGCTAGTAGAGCTAGAAGAATGAATTCAAGTGCATGTGAGCGAGCAAACACAAGAGCATCTGCTGATCTACATGTACCGTCACAGTGATGTGATGTGACATGACTTTAAAAAAAAAATCAGGTTTCTGCAATAACTTTGAAACAAAGATAGCTAGGAAGATGTTCTCAAGTGCATATTAATCAGTGAACAGATTGCGACATGCTGCACAGATGTCATGTTAATATCACCATATGTGTTCATGAGAGTAATCAATGCAAAAACCACATTTTTTTGTCAGTAAACCTGTAATTAAAAGAGCTAGAATAAGGATGTAAACTACATATACATCGGAACACAGAATGTCATATTCCAATACTAGCGTGCCCAACCAGTCAATCAATTGCAGGCTAAGTTCCAGTTGATTGCATGACAAAATCTTACGAAGTTCTTTCTGTCTGCGCATGTGCAGGGTCAAACGGGCGCGAAAAGCTACAATGGAGAGCAAGGTGATGCTACAACAGCGGAAGCAAAAAAAAATTTTTTGTTTATTCAAATGGAAATCCATCTGCAATGCAAATATGGCTTTAATGAAGAAAAGGAATTTGGCGTGGCATTTCAAAGTGATTCACAAGAGCTACGATGCAAGTGTTAGATAATATCTGTGCTAATTCCTTATTTTATGTTAGTGATCAAGTATTTGCGTTTGTAATTTGTTTAGAAATGCTTGAAATCTGGTTTAAAGTTTAAACATAAGAATTAAGTTTCACTTCCATCACACATGTGCAAGTTGTAGATGAGCCAGTAAAATTGTGAGACTAAACCACACCCACTGTAATGCCCACACTGTATAAAAGTGTTGTGCAACCCACGTTCATGGTCCCTTCACAAGATGGAGTCTGTCTGTGGGGACCCGGGCCTGGTTTTAACGTGACTTTCAATAAATTCAAAATGAGGGACATAACGTTTTAGTTCTTGGACAGCGGCAGTATATTACATAAAGAGCCGGGAGAAATGACACAAGCCTCCCAGCTAAATCACCTCTGCATGCCCGAAAAGTGCAGGAATTTAGAAGTCAGCTAGCAACACAACAGTCCATTTTTACCAGGCCTAATAAAACAAATAAGGCTGGTGAGATTGTGAAAGAAGTGTTCACAGAAGCTGCAGATGTGCTCTTTACTCTTTTTAAAAATCAAAAGGAGATTGTGTCTGCTATTCAGGATGTGCAGCTATCAAGAAATTCTGTTACACCGCGATGCAAGGGAATAGCTGAGGATGTTGAACGGCAACGGAGGAATGACATTGAGATGTGAGTGTTTTGCTCTCCAGTTCGATGAATCCACTGATGCTGTGGATGTGACTCAGCTATGTGTTTTCGTTAGAATGGTTTTTGACGACGTGAATGTAAAAGAAGACCTGCTGACCATTTTGTCTTTGAAAGGACACATGAAAGCCACAGATATTTTTCAGTTTTGAGCTCCCTGAACACGTTTAAAAGCAAGTTACTCCTGCTGTCAAGCAGGTTGCAACAGTGTGGCCTGCAGAACTTTCCACACATGGACACAGAACTTAAGCGTCAAACTGTGCGGAGCTTGAGAGCGCATGCTATGATGATCAAGTGCAGAACATCTTGTCAGAATTTGACAGGTACTTTACTGACTTTGCTTCCATTGATCCTGTTGTTGTTGTGAAAGTGTAGGAACACGGACCCACAACAGGGGGCGCAAATGAACGGACAATGGAGTAAGTCAAATAACAACACTTTACTGTTGTGAATGTGCACAACGAATACAACCAATCACGGAAATGGACAACAGTCAATTCACAAAAATGTCGTGTGGGCAGGCTCGAAGATAGGAGACGCCTCTCCAAGGTAAGACCGGAACCACACGGCTTCCTCCGCCACAGGACCCCGGGAATACTGGAGCCGCCAAGTCCCGAACTCCCAGGTGGCCACTGCCTCCGCGTGTCGGACCTGGTACTGCTGGCGAGGAACAAAGAACAGTTAGATGGGGGCGCGTTTGCACCCAAGACTCCGAACAGCAGGGAAGTTACCTCCACCTCTCGTTGGAACAGTAATCCACAAACTAAGCACAAATCCAAAAGGATACACTCCGTCAGCTTTGATACGTTACCTCTCAGGTAGAAACGATATCTCGGCAATGAGGTGGAGATGCCGTCCTGCTGATATACCCCACTGATGATTTCTGTCAGCTGTCTCAGGTGATGGGTGACAGCTGTCACCTTGGCTGCTCCTGTGAGGCGGCGGCGCCCTCTGGTGCCTGGAGCCCGCACTCCAGGCAGGGCGCCCACTGGTGGTGGTGGGCCAGCAGTACCTCCTCTTCAGCGGCCCACACAACAGGACCCCCCCCTCAACGGGCGCCTCCTGGCGCCCGACCGGGTTTGTCCGGGTGGCGACGGTAGAAGTCGGTCAGGAGGGCCGGGTCCAGGATGAAGCTCCTCTTCACCCAGGAGCGTTCTTCGGGACCGTACCCCTCCCAGTCCACCAGATATTGAAAGCCCCGGCCCATCCGTCGGACGTCCAACAGCCGGCGCACTGTCCAAGCCGGCTCGCCATCGATGATCCGGGCAGGAGGTGGTGCCGGACCGGGTGCACAGAGGGGCGAGGTGTGATGGGGCTTGATCTTTGACACATGAAATACTGGATGGATCCGCAGTGAGGCTGGAAGCCGAAGCCTCACTGCGGCGGGATTGATGACCTTGAGAATCTTAAACGGACCTATGTATCTGTCTTGCAGTTTTGGGGAGGCCACTTGCAGTGGAATGTCCTTGGTGGACAACTACACTTCCTGCCCGGGGCGATACATAGGGGCCGGGGTCCGCCGCCGGTCTGCATGGGTCTTCGCCCTCATCCGGGCCTTCAACAAAGCAGAACGGGCGGCACGCCACACCCGACGGCACTTCCGCAGGTGGGCCTGGACCGAGGGCACACCGACCTCTCCCTCAACCACCGGGAATAATGGGGGCTGATACCCCAAACACACCTCAAAGGGGGAGAGGCCGGTGGCTGATGACACACTGTTGTGGGCGTACTCGATCCAGGCCAGATGAGTACTCCAGGCCGCCAGGTGCGCGGCTGTCACACAACGTAGTGTTTGCTCCATTTCTTGATTAGCCCGCTCTGCTTGCCCGTTGGTCTGGGGGTGATACCCGGATGAGAGACTGACCGTGGCCCCCAGTTCCCGGCAGAAGCTCCTCCAGACGTGCGAGGAGAACTGGGGACCGCGATCGGAGACGATGTCTGATGGTATCCCATGCAGGCGGACGACGTGGTGGACCAGGAGGTCCGCTGTCTCCTGGGCCGTTGGGAGCTTCGGGAGGGCCACGAAGTGGGCCGCCTTGGAGAATCGGTCCACTATCGTGAGGATGACGGTGTTTCCCTGGGACGGCGGGAGGCCCGTGACAAAATCCAGGCCGATGTGGGACCAGGGGCGATGAGGCACGGGCAGCGGCTGTAGCAGTCCCGGAGCCTTGCGATGGTCGGACTTGCCCCTGGCGCAGGTGGTACAGGCCTGGATATAGTCCCGGACGTCGGCCTCCAGGGACGCCCACCAGAAGCGCTGCCGGACAACTGCCACGGTTCTTCGCACCCCTGGATGACAGGAGAGCTTAGAGCCGTGACAGAAGTCCAGGACTGCAGCCCGTGCCTCTGGTGGGACGTAAAGTCTGTTCTTCGGTCCAGTTCCGGGGTCCGGGCTTCGTGCCAGGGCCTCCCGGACGGTTCTCTCTACGTCCCAGGTGAGGGTGGCCACGATAGTGGACTCTGGGATGATGGGTTCCGGTGGATCCGACAACTCCGTTTTGACCTCGTCTTCGTGTACCCGGGACAAGGCATCCGATTTCTGGTTCTTGGTCCCGGGCCGGTAGGTGATGCGGAAGTCAAAACGGCCGAAGAACAGTGACCAGCCGGCTTGCCTGGGATTCAGCCGCTTGGCGGTCCTGATATATTCCAGGTTCCGGTGGTCAGTGAAAACCGTGAATGGCACGGACGTTCCCTCCAACAGGTGTCTCCACTCTTCAAGAGCCTCTTTCACCGCAAGGAGCTCTCGGTTGCCGACGTCATAGTTCCGTTCAGCCGGAGTCAACCTGCGGGAAAAATAGGCACACGGATGAAGGACCTTATCGGTCTTCCCACTCTGGGACAGCACAGCTCCTATCCCTGAGTCCGAGGCGTCCACTTCAACCACTAACTGGTGACTAGGATCGGGCTGCACCAGAACGGGTGCAGACGAGAAGCGCCGTTTCAACTCCTTGAACGCGGCATCGCAACGATCCGACCAGGTGAAGGGGACTTTTGGTGAGGTCAGGGCTGTCAGGGGGCTAACAACCTGACTGTAGCCCTTAATGAACCTCCTGTAGAAATTTGCAAAGCCGAGGAACTGTTGCAGCTTCCTACGGCTTGTGGGTTGGGGCCAGTCTCTCACCGCCGCAACCTTGGCCGGATCAGGAGCGACGGAGTTGGGGGAGATGATGAACCCCAGGAAGGACAAAGAGGTGCGGTGAAACTCACACTTCTCGCCCTTAACAAACAGCCGGTTCTCCAATAACCGCTGCAGGACCTGACGTACATGTCGGACATGGGTCTCAGGATTCGGAGAAAAGATGAGTATGTCGTCTAGATATACGAAGACGAATCGGTGCAGGAAGTCCCGCAAGACATCATTAACTAATGCTTGGAACGTCGCGGGAGCGTTTGTAAGACCGTACGGCATGACTAGGTACTCAAAATGTCCTAACGGGGTGTTAAATGCTGTCTTCCACTCGTCTCCCTTCCGGATCCGAACCAGGTGATACGCATTCCTAAGATCAAGCTTGGTGAATATCTTGGCTCCATGCAGGGGCGTGAACAACGAATCCAACAAGGGTAAGGGGTATCGGTTACGAACCGTGATTTCGTTCAGCCCCCTGTAATCAATGCATGGACGTAATCCGCCATCCTTTTTCCCCACAAAAAAGAAACCTGCACCCATCGGGGAGGTGGAATTCCGGATCAACCCGGCAGCCAAAGAGTCCCGGATGTAGGTCTCCATTGATTCGCGTTCAGGTCATGAGAGGTTGTACAGCCTACTGGACGGGAACTCAACGCCTGGAACCAAATCAATGGCACAATCATACGGGCGGTGCGGGGGAAGGGTGAGCACCAGATCCTTGCTAAACACCTCCGCAAGGTCATGGTACTCCACCGGCACCGTCCCTAGATTGGGCGGGGCTCTGACCTCCTCCCTGGCCTGGGAACCGGGAGGAACCGAGGAACCTAAACATACCCGATGGCAGGTTTCGCTCCACTGAACCACTACCCCGGACGGCCAATCGATCCAGGGATTGTGTTTTAACATCCAGGGGAACCCGAGAATCACACGGGAGGTGGCCGGAGTCACGAAAAACTCGATCTCCTCCCGGTGATTCCCTGACACCACCAGTGTTACTGGTGGTGTCTTGTGAGTAATTGGAGGGAGTAGGGAGCCATCTAGCGCCCGTACCTGCACAGGCGAGGTAAGCGCCACCAGAGGGAACCCTATCTCCCTGGCCCATTTGCTGTCTAGCAAATTCCCTTCTGAGCCCGTGTCCACCAGTGCTGGGGCCTTCAGGATTAAATCCTCATAAAGGATTGTAACTGGGAGTCGTGTGGCGATGTGGGTGTGTCCCACGTGAATGTCTCGGCCCACCCCTAGCCCAGTTCCTAGGGGCGGGCGTTGGTGTTTAACCGCTCGGGGCAGTCTCTTAATTGATGCTCAATCGAGCCACAAACAAAACACGCCCCGCGGGCCAGCCTCCTTTGTGTAACCGGTGCCCTAAATGTTGCCCTACTCGTGTCCATAGCTTCGTCAGCAGGGGGGGCTGTAACCGCACGGAGCGCAGGGGCCGTGGAGCGTGGGGAGGGCGGAACGCGGTCGGAACCGGAAGGGAGAGGGACGACGCGTGCCTGGCCACACCCTTCGTCTCGTTCCCGACGGCGCTCATCTAACCGATTGTCTAATCGTATAACCAGATCGATAAGCCCATCTAAATCCCGCGGTTCGTCCTTAGCCACCAGGTGCTCCTTGAGGACCAACGACAGTCCGTTTACGAAGGCGGCGCGGAGGGCAGCGCTATTCCAGCCGGACCTCGCAGCCGCGATGCGGAAGTCGACTGCATAGGCAGCTGCGCTCCGGCGCCCCTGTCTCATTGACAGCAGCACGGCTAAAGCGGTCTCTCCTCTATTAGGGTGATCGAACACTGTTCTGAGCTCCCTCACAAACCCATCATATGTCAGAAGGAGCCGTGAACTTTGCTCCCAGAGCGCTGTAGCCCAAGCGCGTGCCTCACCACGAAGCAGATTTATCACATAAGCTACTTTGCTAGCGTCGGTCACGTACATGACGGGACGCTGTGCGAAGACGAGCGAACACTGCATAAGAAAATCCGCGCACATCTCCACACAGCCTCCGTACGGCTCTGGGGGGCTTATGTATGCTTCAGGGGAAGGTGGGAGGGGTCGTTGAACGACCAGTGGAACGTCGCTGTTACGCACAGGGTCGACGGGAGGGAGAGCCGCAGCGGCGCCCGGAGGGCGCGCTTCCACCCGCGCGGCGAGAGCCTCCACCCTGCGGTTCAGGAGGACGTTCTGCTCGGTCATCAAATCCAACCGAGTCGTGAAAGCGGTGAGGATCCGCTGCAACTCACCGATTACCCCTCCTGCGGACGCCTGTGCGCCCTGTTCTTCCATTGGCCGTTCAACAGCCGGTTGACGCCCCTCGGGATCCATGACGCTGGCCGAGATATCCTGTTGTGAAAGTGTAGGAACACGGACCCACAACAGCGGGCGCAAATGAACGGACAATGGAGTAAGTCAAATAACAACGTTTTACTGTTGTGAATGTGCACAACGAATACAACCAATCACGGAAATGGACAACAGTCAATTCACAAAAATGTCGCGTGGGCAGGCTCGAAGATAGGAGACGCCTCTCCAAGGTAAGACCGGAACCACACGGCTTCCTCCGCCACAGGACCCCGGGAATACTGGAGCCGCCAAGTCCCGAACTCCCAGGTGGCCACTGCCTCCGCGTGTCGGACCTGGTACTGCTGGCGAGGAACAAAGAACAGTTAGATGGGGGCACGTTTGCACCCAAGACTCCGAACAGCAGGGAAGTTACCTCCACCTCTCGTTGGAACAGTAATCCACAAACTAAGCACAAATCCAAAAGGATACACTCCGTCAGCTTTGATACGTTACCTCTCAGGTAGAAACGATATCTCGGCAATGAGGTGGAGATGCCGTCCTGCTGATATACCCCACTGATGATTGCTGTCAGCTGTTTCAGGTGATGGGTGACAGCTGTCACCTTGGCTGCTCCTGTGAGGCGGCGGCGCCCTCTGGTGCCTGGAGCCCGCACTCCAGGCAGGGCGCCCACTGGTGGTGGTGGGCCAGCAGTACCTCCTCTTCAGCGGCCCCCACAACAGTTGTCAGTTTTCTCTGTTTTCCATTTGGGGAAAATATAGATGTGGATTGTATAACGTCCAAAGTGGCATCACTCTTCAACCTGGATAGCTGTGCTATTGAGAATGAGATCCTCACACTGAAAAATGACATTGAGCTCAAATCCAGACATAAATGTCCAATTCTGGAATCTAATGCAGAAAGAGAAGTAACCCAACCTCAGACAAACTGCACAGAATTTGACTGCACTTTTTGGATCAACATATTTATGTGAGTTTGACTTTTCACATATGAAAATAATCAAGTCAAAATACAGATCCACCATGACTGATGATCACCTTGTGGCATGCTTACGACTGGCACTCAGCTCCTATTGTCCGGACTATGAGAGACTAGCTTCCTCCTCTAGGTGCCAGAAGTCCCACTAAGGTAAGGAACAACTTTTCAAACTTGAATTACGCATTGTATTATTATTTGTTGTTGTGTTGTTACGGGCCAGTCCTAGGCCTACTTGTACCTATTCTTTGCAACATGCACATTTACTTCAGTAATGCATTATTATTGTTAAAACTTTATCTTTGCACCAGAGAATTACATTATTACGAGTATATTGGTGTACAATAAGTTGTGGCTACGCTATGGCTTTCAATATGGCTTGGTAGATTGTGTGTGTATATATATATATATATATATATATACACACACACAGTAGTGTTCAGAATAATAGTAGTGCTACGTGACTACAAAGATTAATCCAGGTTTTGAGTATATTTTCTTATTGTTACATGGGAAACAAGGTACCAGTAGATTCAGTAGATTCTCACAAATCCAACAAGACCAAGCATTCATGATATGCACACTCTTAAGGCTATGAAATTGGGCTATTAGTAAAAGTAGAAAAGGGGGTGTTCACAATAATAGTAGCATCTGCTGTTGATTCTACAAACTCAAAACTATTATGTTCAAACTGCTTTTTTAGCAATCCTGTGAATCACTAAACTAGTATTTAGTTGTATAACCACAGTTTTTCATGATGTCTTCACATCTGGGAGGCATTAATTTTGTTGGTTTGGAACCAAGATTTTGCTCGTTTACTAGTGTGCCAGGGGTCATTGTCTTGTTGAAACACCCATTTCAAGGGCATGTCCTCTTCAGCATAAGGCAACATGACCTCTTCAAGTATTTTGACATATCCAAACTGATCCATGATACCTGGTATGCAATATATAGGCCCAACACCATAGTAGGAGAAACATGCCCATATGGTGGTGGTGCAAGCATATATCATGATGCTTGCACCACCATGCTTCACTGTCTTCACTGTGAACTGTGGCTTGAATTCAGAGTTTGGGGGTCATCTCACAAACTGTCTGCAGCCCTTGGACCCAAAAAGAACAATTTTATTCTCATCAGTCCACAAAATATTCCTCCATTTCTCTTTAGGCCAGTTGATGTGTACTTTGGCAAATTGTAACCTCTTCTGCACATGTCTTTTATTTAACAGAGGGACTTTGCAGGGGATTCTTGCAAATAAATTAGCTTCACACAGGTGTCTTCTAACTGTCACAGCACTTACAGGTAACTCCAGACTGTCTTTGATCATCCTGGAGCTGATCAATGGGTGAGCCTTTGCCATTCTGGTTATTCTTCTATCCATTTTGATGGTTGTTTTCTTTTCTTCCACGTGTCTGGGTTTTTTTGTCCATTTTAAAGCATTGGAGATCATTGTAGATGAACAGCCTATAATTTTTTGCACCTGCGTATACGTTTTCCCCTCTTCAATCAACGTTTTAATCAAACTACGCTGTTCTTCTGAACAATGTCTTGAACGTCCCATTTTCCCCAGGCTTTCAAAGAGAAAATCATGTTCAACAGGTGCTGGCTTCATCCTTACATAGGGGACACCTGATTCACACCTGTTTGTTCCACAAAATTGACAAACTCACTGACTGAATGCCACACTACTATTATTGTGAACACCCCCTTTTCTACTTTTTTTACTAATAGCCCAATTTCATAGCCTTAAGAGTGTGCATATCATGAATGCTTGGTCTTGTTGGATTTGTGAGAATCTGCTGAATCTACTGGTACCTTGTTTCCCATGTAACAATAAGAAATATTATTATTATTAATCATTAATTATTAATTAATTAATTATTATTAATTAATTATAAATAATATTCGTACTATTATTCTGAACACTACTGTGTGTGTATATATATATATATATATATATATATATATATATATATATATATATATATATATATATATATATATATATATATATATATATATATATTATATATGTGTGTGTGTGTGTGTGTGTGTGTCATGTGTATGTGAAATCATGATAATGTCATCATATGACAATATCATTGTGTGTAGTGTCCAGCAAGCATTGTCTGGATGATTTTCTGTTTATATACAAGTACTGACTAACTTTACTCACTTCTTTTGATTGTGATCAACTCAATAATTTTCCATTGCTGTTCTGGTGATTGCAATATTCACTACACAAGTATGTGGAGATGGATGAGGACAAGAATATGAATTCTCTAAATGCCATCAGTCATCAGTACTAAATATTTAAAGCTGCTTGCTACAAGTATTGGAAGAAACAATGGAAAAATTGTTAAAATGAGGATACAAGCGTGGACCTTGGCAGAAATGTTAACATTGAGGTACCCTTCAACTGAAAATCCATGTTGGCCACCATTTTCAATGTGCCCACCACATTTCTAGCTAAAATTCCATTTTCCCAGATCTCTGAAGATTATTGATGGATTTAAGCAAGTATTGGGTGTGTTGATAATTTATTTTTAAATCTTAAATTTTATTTTTAAATCTTAAATCTGATGTTGCAAATAATTATCACTCAAGAACTTTTTGTGTCTCTAAAATAATTATATGTAGATGTTCATATGGCATAGAAATTTTTTCAGCAAAAATTCACATTTAATTTTCTCAGGTAGACTGGTACAAAAACGTTCTATATGCAGTAATAATCTATATTAGTAGTTGTCAGTAAAATAACCCATTTTCATTTAAAGTGACAAGATTGACTCTTCAATTATTAAAATATAAACTGCACTAAATTTAGTGGACAGTAATTGTGATATTCATTTCAGCTTTTGCCATTCGGACAGTTTCACTCTTCAATTACTGACTAGTTACACACATACATACCTAAGAAGATTTTAATGGGTAACATCTGTTTCAGTATACTAAAAATCCATATAAATAGAAACTGTAATCAATCAAATATCTTGTTTCATGTGTGAGATATGTCAAATTTTTGATTTTCGCCATTGCTGTAGGTAGCCATCTTGGAAAAAAGGGCAGCCATCTTGGATTTTTGTGTGGCTCATCAACTAATTTTTGATGAGTGCTCCAGTGTGAATGTTCTTGACAAGTTTCTTGTTTTTATCATCAACAGTTAGTTGCTCGATTAAAAGTGTTTCACACCAAAATATTTCTGACCTCTAACCCCCTACATCTCTATGGTGGGGCTTAACCCTACTTATGCAATGCGCCTTAAAGCAGGCTTGTTGTGATTTGGCACTATGTAAATTAAATTAAATTGTTTCTTGCTACTTTTTACTCTTTATTTTACTTGGTCTTTGATTTGTTTTATTACCTATTGCAATTTTATTGTTATTTTTACCTTATTTATTTACGATTGGTGGTAACTTGGTACCCATTTTTTAATTATGTACAGCACTTTGGTCGACTGCTGTCATTTTAAACGTGCTTTAGAAATAAAGGTTGAGTTGAGAATATCTTCAAATTTATGTACCAAAGTGATCAAGCCAACATATTGCCAGTTGAATGCCATGTGGGGGACGCACAGCACGCTGGTGCACCTTCATGTTTACGATGAGTAGCTGTTGTTGCCGCCGTCAAAGGAGATCTAAGTCAAATTACTCAAAAACTAATAAATGATTGAAGAGAGATTACCAAAGTGAGAACAAGCACAGATGTCTTCAGTCTGCACTCAAGTCCTCAGACTCCAACTAGTCTTCACAAAGATGGAAGGACCAGATCACAGACACACACGGGCCCTTGAAGCCTCAACCTGGATGGTGACAGAGTGATGCCTGCGACTTGTGTTTTGCATTCCAGCCAGACACGCTCCACAGGAACTCTTTCATGCAGCTGTTTTTCCAAACGCCTCTGAATAACGTCTTTAAGATAACATTTAGCAAACTGTTCAGGTTTGGCCGAAGGTGCGAGTTGGTCAAAGACAAGACACGGCAGGAGAGCTCTCTTGCTTCATAGCACGTTAATGGTGCTCGATCACTCACATTCAGAAAGAAACTGACGCGTGGATGCACATTAACTCCAGTGTCACGAAATGTTCAACAAAACACGCATGTCAGTGCCCACTGCCATCGGCGGCTCCAGGGTGGGGCTTGATGGGACTGTAGCCCCCTCCTAACCCCACCAGAAAATGGACTTTTAGCATTCAAAATATGTGAAAATTCATGCCACTCACAAAAAGAAACATTGTATTTTTCATTATTCTGTTTGCTTTGTTAACACAATTAAAAACAGTTTTCTTGCCAAACAGCTACATTTAGGAACCAGAACCTGTTGAAATTAAGACAACGATAGACAGCAGCCCATCATTCAGGTACACTGGATGAGAATAGCGCCACCTAAAGTCAAGTAGTAGACGTTTTTTTTATTGCTGGCGCTTTTGCCTGTAACTTATCACAATTTTTTGTTGTTGAAAATTTCATGTGTGCCTCATCATTTCATGTGTGCCTCATGTGTGCCTCATTTGTTATGACATTAAACCAACAACTGCTGATTTTAGTTTTCTGTTGTGTGTGTGGTGCATGGGAATTAACAACACTTGACACTAGTAGTTGTGGACATGAAGATCTTTAGAGCCTTGGCAGACAGGCAGGATAAGAATAGCATCAATAAGGATGTACTCATTAACTCTGGCTTTGGGACAAATTTTTTGATGGAAATAACTATTTTTTTCCTCTACAGAAGGCAGGCTTTTTTTGAACAACATTTGTTGTTGAGAGTACAATTTTGACCTTTTTCCCACAGTTGGCCTTTGCAACAATTAGTCCTTTAAGGACAGTCCTGGAGTTGACCTTCATCTGCATAGAAAGCCTGCTCATTGAATGGTATGTTCCAGCTTTCACTTCATGAAATATTTGTTCCATTGAAAGAATGTAAAAACATTTATTATTTGCTTTATATAATGGCTAAAATAGATCCTTGCAGTGGTGGGCACAGTTCCGCTAACCGCTAATTATTGAAGCTAATGTTTTCATTATCGGATTAGCTTTTCAGATAACTTTTGAAACCATCATGAGACCAATTATCTTCCGATAATTTTTAGATCGCTAACATGTTTTTGCAGGTGAATAAATCTGAAACAGTTAAAAACCTTTGATAAGTCTGATACCAAAGATTTTAGCGCTTATCTGTTATAAATGTTTTGTAGCATAGAAACAGCTCTGTTCTCTGTAAACAGAGGAGAGCTGGTTTCAGGAGAAACCGCTCCATCCTCTGCAATCAGAGGAGAACTGGTCATAAGATAATTACTCTTGAGACTATCCTAACTTACCGGCAAGATCACCCAATTCATCCAGAGGCATACAGTTTTAACTTATGGTTAAAATTTTAACCAAACTAATTTCAGACATGTTCTTTAAATTAAAGTCACTTCTGAAGTTTTATAAAGTGAAAACATTCAGCTATATGTTTTAGTTTTAAAGTATTGCACTAATTTTGAAGGTTTTAGTGTGGACATGCTGTGTCCAGATGCATTATGGGTAATCTCAGTACATTCACAACAGGAGAAATACATTTGAGACGCTCTGATCAGGCTCCACATGGACAACAGCATTAAATGCTTTCGTGAATATATTCTCTGGGTTTATATACCTTGTTATTGTGTTTGTTGTTGTGTGGGCCGCTGAAGAGGAGGTACTGCTGGCCCACCACCACTAGAGGGCGCCCTGCCTGGAGTGCGGGCTCCAGGCACCGGAGGGCGCTGCCGCCTTACGGGAGCAGCCAGGATGACAGCTGTCACCCATCACTGGAGACAGCTGATCCCAATCAATAAGGAGGTATATCAGCAGGACGGCATCTCCACCTCATTTGCCGAGATATCGCCTTACCAAAGAGGTAACAAACTCAGCCTACACATACGTGTGACTTTAATTGTGTTCTTGTGATTATCTGTAGGACAGCTGACTACCAGACAGCGTGTGGATAAGTACTCACCTTCCTACATTTCTTGATTGTTGTTGACGAGAGGTGGAGGTGGACTCTCCACCCTCTGTGTTGCTGGGTGCAGCCGCATCCACACCTGACTGTTTCTGTTTCCTGCCAGCAGTACCGGACCCGACGAGCGGAGGCAGTGGCCACCTGGGAATTCGGGACTTGGCGGCTCCAGTATTCCCGGGGTTCGGTGGCAGAGGAAATTGGGTTGGTTCCGGTTCGACTTGGACAGACGTCTCCTATCGTCGAGCCTGCCCACACGACACCGTTGTAATTAGACTCAATCTCCATATTGTAATTGATTGTATTCGTTGTGTCTTTTTCACAACAGTAAAACAGTGTTCTTTGATTCCTCCATTGTCCGTTCATTTGCGCCCCCTGTTGTGGGTCCGTGTTCCTACACTTTCACAACAATTTGTTTTATGTAAAAATGCCAGAAGCAGCTCAGGTTGCTTCTCCATTATTTTCAATTGGAATCACTGTGAGTTGCAATCGATTCCTGTTTGCTTATTGTCCTACAACACTCTTTGTCATCTTTGTTCCAGAGTAATTCGGTTTACTTTTATTAAATTCCACACAGATTAAACATAGCACACGGATTATTTGGAATATTTGTTTTGGCAAGTTTTCATGGTCTCTGCTGTCATCTACTGGCCAGTAGAGTTCATGGCCGTATTTGCCCTGAGTATTGAGATATCCCATAATCCTTTGCGCGCCTGAGAGTTGTTGCAGCCTCTTGCAGCAGCTAAAGAAATAAAAATGTACATTTTGGTTGTATAATGTTCATTTACAATTGTCGTCGTGGACAAGTTGCGGGCATCACTATCACCATCCACGTGTGCGCGCATGCACGAGGACGTGTGTGTGTGCAGAGTGCAATGGTACCAAATGTATGGAACCAAATTTGCACTCTAAATGCAATGCAACACAAATGGGATGAATTAATCCATGTCATGTGGCGTACAAAGCACCAATCAAATGACAAGGATCCACTCAGCCTTTATATAATAACATATGTCACATGTCTTAGAATCCAATGGATGGCGACATTGTTTGGCCTTTACCTTGCAGACCAAGCACTCAGCACAGTCAAAACTTTTCCATTTGCTAATTCTATTAGTTCAACTAATAATTTGCACCACTTTTTTACCAAAATTGGAGAAACTTTAACTTTTGACCCCTGTACAAACTGAAACTGACCTTTGTGCTTACTGCATGCTTACTGTTTTTACCCCATAACTCCATAACATTCAATCATAGATAGTCCAAACTATACCTTTATGGAATCTTTGTGATCAGACACACAATGTGGTATAGCTTTCAATATGATCGGAATATTTTTTTTAATTTTGACCCCTGTGCAATTCTTCAATTGACCCCTAAATTCAAATGGCTTTTGTTATTTTTAACAATTTTATACACAGTCAAATTTTGGTGCTTGTAAGCAGATTTGAATTATTCTTAGTTATCTGCAGTCCTACGTGACCTTGACACCAGTGATTGACTTTAGAACATTTGACCTTGACCTTTGACCCCAATGGTCTTGATCTTTGCCAAAACAAGCCTTTTAAGGGTCAGTCGACATCCACATACCAAGTTTGGTGGAAATTGCCTAATGATGTTGTAAATGTAATATTTTTAAGCATTGTAAAATCTGATGGTTTGGGTCTTGAAGGAGGCGTGCGCTCCACTGAGTGCCCGTGTTTTGGAAATAACACTCCAGCCATATCTTTTCACTGTCTGTTTATTCTGTGAATGTGACTAATGTGAAGTGTGTGATGAAACGAGATGTCTAAATGACTGCTCAGCCTGTTGTCACATGTACAAATACGCAAGAACGCACACATGCCTGCATGCAGAGAGCTGCATACAGTTTGGTGTTTATTTGTCTGCAGGTGTGTACGGGTTTGTGATGGTTATAAAGTGCCGGCCAGGCTCGAGTGTGTCTGTTTTCTGTTTGTGCATGTGTGCGTTTGTGTCTGCGTAGAGCTGCAGCTCCTTCTGGACCAGCCTGTGTTTATTTTGGCCCGATCCCAGACCTTCATCACTTCTCCACTGATAGCTTCGTTCCTCCGTGCCTTCTGTCCCTGCGGCTATTTACTGCCGACCGCCTTTCCCTGCGTGCCAACATCCTGTCCTTTCCCCTCTCCTCTCTGTCGTCATTTGTATTTCACACTCTTTCAGTGCTCTCCATCTAAAACCGTGTTTGTCTCTTCTTTGCCAAACATTCTGGGCCGGGCCAAGCTGGATTGGATACGTACATCCACCCTTTACTCATTCTTTCCTTAGTTTGATTGTTTGTTTGTGTACTGCTCTAACTGCTCTCTGTAGATCCAGAAATCTTTCTAAATATCAAGGATTCTGACAATGATGTTACAGCACACGGACCAAACACAGATGTGATGCTCACTATGGCGGAGTGCACTTATCATTATTATACTGGAGACAATACAAGATTTCTCCCCTGATTCCTCATAATCCAAAGCTGGACATTGGGTCAGTGACTGTTTTTATATACATCAACTGTGAAATGGAAGGGCAGTCATTCATCATTCATTCAATTTCTTGTATTTGGTACTAAGTCTCTTCGTAGGATTGTTGGGGACCAGTGGATTGACTTTGTGTCAAGCGATTGGTTAGATAGGGAGGCTAAGATTGGGTGTATCACTTGCATTGTACAACTCAGTCTCACGGCAGTTCATGGTGGCATTAGAAAAAGTACATTAATCTATGGGTTAGTGACAGGAGCATGAAAATGGGGTGCTTTTCGTAATGGGGCATGAATTCATTTTATGACGGGCACGGAATGTGGGGTTAGGGTTTGGGGAAGGTACACACTTATGCTATGGTTATGGTTCGAGTTCGGAGAAGTGGGGAATTATACATAGCAAAATAAAAAACCATGTCACAAAAATCAGGCGCTTTTTGTGATGAGGGCACGAAAAAGGTGGGGGGGGGGGGGGTGGACTGGGCTGGCATTGTATCACTGTGGCATCATCCAGCATGCAGGTGCCTGAGGACATGAGCAATTGGAGAAGGCCAAGGGGATGCCACATTTTCCCTGACTGTGGCAGATAGATGGTTCATGAGATGGGAATGGACTGGCTGTCTGCCTTGGTGGTTGCCATCCAAGACCCAATGTGGTTCCGTAGTGTGGTAGATGTGGCAGATGGGGCAATGCCCAACACCAGTGCTTGCTCCCAGACCAGACCTGCTCGGTCTTGTTTTTGTAGATCCACTCTAAAATGTAACAACTTTCTTCAAATTTCAGGAAAAATTGATTTTGAGTAAAGCAGCCCCTCTTCTTTATGAAATCATCTTGGCTCCTCCCCTTTGATTATATTAATAATAATGGTTATATGAGGATAGAGCCAAAATTCACAGAAATGAATAATCATTCATTCATTCAGTCATTTTATGTTGCTTATCCAGGTCTGTGTCACGTTGGCAGCAGAATAAGCAGCTCATCCCACACTTTCCTATCCTTGAGATCTGAGGCATTTCCAAGCCAGGTGGGAGATATAATCTCTCCAGTGTGTCCTTGGTCTTCCTTGAGGCCTCCTCCCAGTTGGACGTGCCTGGAAGGCCTCCCTATGGAGACAACCAGGGCGTTCCTGTTCCTGTTCTTCTTGTCCTGTTTCTGAAAGTAAGCCCAGATATCCAATGGAGGAATGCCATTTCCACTGCTTGTATCCATGACCTTGTTCTTTCCATTATTACCCAAAGCTCATGAAGCTGAAGATAGGAATGTAGATTGACTGGTAAATCAAGAGCCTCGCCTTCTGGCCCAGCTCTTTCTTTCTTTCAAGACAGCATCCACTGGACCTCAGACACAGAGTCAATCCCTCTACCTATCTCACGCTCCATTTTGCCACCACAGGTTCTACAAAGGAGTATTTTCCACCATCACTCTTAGTTATCATGTTATAGGGCATCATATGTCAGTGTACATTGATCTTGTTTGACCTTTACTTTGGAGACCAAGCATTTTAACACAACTATTCCATTTACTCATTCCATATTAGCTCAACCAATAATCTGCATCACTTTTTACAAACACTGGAGCAACTTTAACTTTTGATCCCTGTACAAACTGTAACTGACTTTTGTTAGCAATTTTGCAGTTTTTTTTTTTTATCCCATAGCTTCATAACATTTGGTCATAGATAGTCCAAACCTTTGGTTAGTCCCTATAATCAGACAGATAATATGGTATACCTCGCAATACCATTGGAGTATTTTTAAATTCTGACCTCTGTTTGACCTCTCTTCATTGACCTCTGCCTACAAACAGCTACCACTCTATCATACTTTTTTCAGGTCCCTATAGATAGGGGGACCAAAATGTCATATCAAAGGTATTGCAACACTGGGTGGTAGTGATTAACCTCTGGCCAACAGTTGGTGTTTGTGAATAGGTGAGTTCGATGCATCATTGTAAAGCTCTTTCATCATCTGCATCAGATGAAAATGCACTATAGAAATGCAGTCCATTTTATCACAGGAACAATGATGCACAGACAGACACAACCCACTTTAATATCCCTGCAAAGAAACCGAAAAGCTACAAGCTGACAAATTTGCAACAAGCAACTTTCATAAGCTTCAACCCACGGGTGTGTACTATCATTCGATGCATTCAAAAACACACACACACAGGCTACACCCTGATCTCCAGCATGATAGCAGCCAGAGTTGACTTATTCCCATGTGCTGGGGAGCTGATGTCACCCTGGTCGCTGTTGTGCTTGCGGTTTCTGCGAGGTATACGAGGGCATTCCTCCGATGTGTGCTCATCTAAACAGTGCTAGTTTAAAAGGACGCACCGCGACTGGAGCTGCACTGTGGCGGGGCTTCTCTGGGTGGCTTCATATCTGACACAGGACTCACAAAGTTTTGGGTTTCCTACGTATGTCAAGGTAGGTTAGCCGTTCTCAGGGTCGGGCTGGTCTGAGGCCCTGGTGGGCTTTTAGTCACAACCTGTCCTCCGGTCTCAATGAGAGCCTCTTTCCTCCCTCCTCCCACCGCGCCTACGCTGACGACTGTCTTCTGACCGTTTGCATGTCAAACTTCACCCCTTCTCCTCGTCTGCGTCTCTCTGCCCCCTCATGCTCTCTTATTTCCACTTTGATGATGGCGTGCCACAGTACCGTCTTCTCCTGTCATCTTTGATTTTCTTGACCGCGTCGTGCTGTTTTGTAATTGCCTGCAGTTCGTAATAAGCAGTCTGTGGGGGGTGGGGCGGTTGGGGTGGGGCTGAATTTCATTGCCGTAGGTGTTGAGGCCATGTTGACTCATGGTCCCGTCCCCTGCAATGAACATGCTCAAACTCTTTAAACATCATTCCAAAGCAGACAGTTCTTTTAAAAAGTGCATTTGGAATATATTTAGTTGGATTTAATTTTGCAAATGTTATAGTGGAAAAAAAGCTAAAATAATAATTGAAATAATGCCTCTTCTGGAGCTCTTTGGCTGCACTGATCCATCCATCCATCCATCTTTGTTTCTTTTTGGTCGATATGTGCCATATGTGAGTTCTGTCACCCCATTTGTAAAAAGAAGTCACTAGAATCCATGCTAAAAATGGGTAAACCATTCCCATTATAATCTTGAACATGTACACACCTTTAAACAATTCTTAACACACCCATAATTGATCTTACACGGATATTTTCATGATTTCATGTTATATATCCTCAAAATTACACATTTGTATGTTTGTGCATGCAAAAACCATACACAAGTAAGCCAAATTTAACCCAAATGAGAAGACACTGGGAAAATATATAAAATATAAATTTAAAAAAACAGTGAACCTTATATGTACTTTGATTCCTATTTCATTACAGACAGTGTGAACCCAAAATATTTCATGTTTTGTGTGGTCAACTTTGTTTCATTTGCTAATATATTGTACATTTTTCTTCTTTTTCATATACACTTTGTGCTGCTTGAATATATGAGCCTAGATCTGATTCGTATCTGATCAATGGTGGTAGATCAGATAATTGTCACAGACAAAACGTGAATGTGAACCACCCAGACACACAGCCCTCCTCCATTCCTTTCTCAGATCGGGCAAACAAAAAAAAAATTACAAAAATAAATCAAACAAATATGACTCAGGTTACTTGCGTCTTTTTTAGGGATTGTCTTGAGCCAGACAATGCTGTCAAACTCTCCAGTCCCTCAGCACACAGTCTCAGCACTTCCAGGTTTAGCTAGCTTGTGAGCATTTGTGCGTCATGGCCGTCGAATAACAGCATCGCTGTAGTTTAATTGTGAATGCCGGCGGATTGTGAGTCAAAACTAAAATAACTTTTTGCACAAGAAAAATAAACTGACAGGGATTTTTTGCTGAGAGGAAGCCTTTCGTTTACTATATGACATGTTTCTTAATAGTGCTAAAGTGTTCAGCGTTCTTTAAATAAACAATATGGAGTTTTGCATCGCAGGGCATGAAAGAATGCAGAAGTCTTGCTGCCCCTCACACATGTCAGCAATTTGGCCTCCTTGTGTATTTTGGATGTTGAAAAAAGAAAAGAAAAAGGGAACGTTTCAAAGTAAACGAAAGAAGGAAAGTCTTATTCGCCTGGCAGCTGCGCTCCGGACCAAATTGCTTTCAGCTGATGCGCTGCAGCTCAAACTTGCTTGGGTAATGTCAAGTGATGCATTGCAATACTGAGAAAACAACGCAGACATAAAAAATAAATAAGAAATGCTGGAAAGTTCCAGTGCTTATTCAGGCAACCCTCACAATCCCTGAACAAGCAAACACCCCCATGAAGATTTTTATTTGTTTTTGAAAATCATTTAATATTCTATTACCAGCTAGTACTGCTCAGGTCCAAACGGTAGAGATGCAGCGTTCATTTTTCACTTCACAGTTTAGGTGTCTAGTTCACTGAACGTTCCTGAGCTCTTACTGATCAAACCTTGCTGTTGAATAACCAAAATTTGTGTAAGTACAAAAAAGAAGGAAAAAAGTTTTTATCAAAGAGGTGCACGCTGGTTGTATGTATGTATGTATGTAAGTCAGTATCAGATATTGTTAAATTCAACATTTTCTAAGTGCACATGCTCGTGCATGTTTGTGGTCATTTCCATTCAGAAACGCCCGCAATTAATCATATCTGGCAAAAAACATTCGTTCACTGCTTGTGTTCCCAACACCCCGTCACACGATTTAGCCCGCATATGCCGACTGTAGTAAAAATCCTAGCATATGCTGCCGACTGCCGCACGTCTATTAAGTTATGGGTAAGTTTTTACAATTTAAAAGCACGCTGAAGCACATTGAACACGCTGATATACGGCGAGTACCTCGAAAAATTTTGAGCATGAACAGTATTTTTGACGTATGCCAGCATATGACTCATACCTCCCACACATGCATTATAGGTAAGTTATGCTATTGTTGACACATTCTTGTAATTTACTCATTCTGGAGGTCGGCACCACCTCACTTTCGGCGAAGTGGCCAATTTGAAGGCGAGAATTTGTACTTCCGTGACTGGCCACTCTGTGAAAACATGCTCGGGCTGGATTGCTTGTCTTTTGAAATCAGCTGGTTTGGCTTTCTCTCTAACTTGTTTCTAACAGCCAACTGATAGCTATCATTGCCTGGAAAGATGAGATTTATACACCAAGCTGACCTGAAATGAACCACCGTACATTAAATTGACTATACTGATGAGTCTGACCCCTTTGAAAGCTGACCAAATTACATATATTTGTACTGAGTTCAGCGATGTTTTCACCAACAGAAAACAGCCCCTAGAAGGCACTCGGGTAAAGCCTGACCTCAAGAATAAGTTGAAATACGTCCATTAATGCTGTCCATTGATTGGCTGAAAGCTGACGTCCTCATGCAAACAGATTGTATCAAATATTAAAACCATTCACACACAGAAAAAATATGAAGTCTTAATCTTACCTGTTCATTTCAATCGGATTCATCATCACAGTCTGACGAAAACATCCACATAAAGCGCCCCGTTTTTGGAAAATGATGTCTGAAAATACTTTCATTCCTTGTTATGGCTGGAAACGTAATGTTTTAAAGCAATTCCCTAGGTCGTTTTTCTGCTCCAGTTGCGTTTCTCGGCTTGAAGATACTGGTGTCACGGTCAGATGGGGAGAATTGATCAGACCGCGATGCCGGCATTTTGAAAGAGTCACAGGGCTTCATTCATTCACGGCAGCATTTACCACAGCCACCAGTCCACTCATCAGCGTTTTGCACGCAATGAAAATAAATCCCGTGATCCACCAAGACAAAAATAAAATAAAATAATGTTACTTTGTGTTGCCTCTGTGTGGAGAACAGATGCCGCGTGACAGAGTACACATGCTTGATTACGTGCTCGTCAATATTTAAGTGTTCCAGCTGCCAAAAAAAAGTGGTCTGCTGGCGGTAGAAACACAAACCAAGCCAGACTTAACTGTTCTGACCCACACTAGTCTGTGTAATACCACCCCGAACCAGTCGATGGAAACAGGACTGTCAGCATACGCTGACTAAATCATCAAGGTGCGACATCTGTGTAATTTGTTAGATGTATGCCAGCATATGCCAGCATTTTTAATATGGTTGGCATATGCTGGATATGTTGTCAAGGTGTGATAGGGCCCTAACTTGCCATTCATTTTCAAACATAGCCGGTGTTTTGCAGCAGCAACAGACAACAGTCACTATGCCACCAGCTAGGTGGGGCCAAAATAAATGAGAAGCCTATTTCATGCAGATGCCAAGGGATGCAACACAGCGACTACCAATTTAAGTAAAAAGGCAGCATGACAAAATAACCCAAGATGGTGGAAATCGCTCTGAAACAGCTGTATTTCTGTATGAATCTAACATGTTTACAATTTTCCCTTATATTTTTGGAAAGGTTCGTGAGAAATAAACACATCTAAATCTAAAAAGGCTGTTCTTGTAACCAAATGATGTCTCTGAAGTAATTTACAAGACATCTTACAGCGATATTAATGATATTAATGCCAAAGTGAAAGACGTTAGACTGAAACAAATCAAATGAACTTTTGGTTTGTTGTAATTGTTGGGTTTTCCCATTCTTTATAATAAATCATTAAACAATGTGTACATTAGCGCCAAATATCCACGAGCTGGTCCTGCCCCAAGAGCACCCATCAGTCAACAAATGCTGACTGCTTGTCACCCTCATTTGTAGCTAATGTGACCATATAGGGTTAAAGGAATAACAGCTAAAAAAATAAATAAAACTACTGCATCACCAGCTGGTGGTAATCTATCAATGAGTAATTTTCAACCCTACAAATTGTAACAACAGTTTGTTCATGGCATCATGTTGTTCTTAATTTAGACATTGAAATCATTAATGGATAGAATTAAAAAAAAAAACTTGAAGCAATAACAGACTCACAACAACCATAAAACTTTCCAATTAACAGACTTTAGCCACCTTGACACTTGCAGGATTCCTGCAAGCTTGCCCAAATATCCATTGTTACAGTGGTAACAGAATCCTTTGAATTCCTGTGACATCACTGTGTTGCTGTCTTTATTAAGTAAACTCTTTCCGAATTAAATTTGAGCAGCCAAAATCAATGTGGGCATATTTTTTTTTTTTTTTTGATTACAAGAGCAATCAGAGATGTCTGACGTCTGAGAAATCCGACGTCCGCGAATCCGGATCAGGATCACCTCCAAAATTCAGTGGAGTCTTCCATGCCCTAATATCTATCTGTGGTGCAAATTTGGTGAGAATCCCTAAAGTACATTTAATGTAATCCTTCAAAGCCTATATAAAGTGAAACTTGACCTAGAATCCAGATCCGGATCCGAATCACTTCCAAAATTTAATGGGTTCTTCCATGGCTTAATATCTATCTGTGGTGAAATTTAATCAAAATCTGTGCAGTAGGTTTGACGCAATCCTGCTAACAGACAGACAGACAAGTAAATAAATAAATAAACGCCGATAATTTTATTACGTCCTTGGTGGACGTAATGATATTGTGCAAGCGAAACGATTTGATACATATCTTGTAGTGACATTTGGAGGTCGAGTGCTTGTTGATGGTTGTGACACCAATGAGGCTACAACGTCTGATTCCAACTCAAATTAATTACTAAATGCATACTTATTAATTTGAGGCAATAAAGAACGTAAGCAACAGATATCTACTGTATAAACCCCCCAACCATGAAAAACCATTTAGGGAACTAGAGGAGCCAACCAACCAGACCGCACTGAGCTGAACGCTGCCGTGTGACAAGAACACAACAGGTTCATGACGGTTCTGTTTACATTCTGCGGGCCAGGGGGATTGTTTGGCTGAGTTCTGCGCTCACTGGGAACTATCAGACAACTCACATTTTAAACTATTTTGATATCAGCTCTGTAGAGAGTTGCTCTTTCCCTGAGAACATGACATGAATCTGAGCTCTGGGGCCTCGAGCACCGCCAGAAGAATAAACAGAGGGAAAGAAAAAAAGAGGGTAAAGACGTACAGCCTGTGGATGTACTCGTACAGTCAAAACATTTCAAAAATAAAGGTTGGAAATCCAACAGGATTTTGATGATGGATCCCATGAAACAGGTCATCCAGCAGGCTCACACGCCGAGGTTAAAAGTGCTGGATTTAGAAGAGGAACTCTTCAGTCTGGGTCATAATTTTTAGTATGTTCATGCCAAGTGTCAAAGGGGAATACTGAAATTTTTGAACCTGCCCTCTATTTTTAGATGTTATGGGGTTCGTGTTTTCACTGTGAATGAAAATTAATGTCATTGATGAGATACTGGTTTAGAATGTGCATGCATTCTAGTGGTTAGCATGGTTGCCTCACAGCAAAAAGGTCATGGGATCGTTTCCCGCCTGGTCCTTTCTGTGTAGAATTTGGAGGTGTCCCTGTGTTCGCGTGGCTTCCCTCTGGGTGCTCCGACTGTCTCCCACTTCCAAGGACATGGAGATTTGGTGAATTGGAAACTTTAAAGTGACCGTAGGTGTGTATGTGAGGGTGAACGAGTTTATCAATATGGGACCCTGCAACTGACTGGTGTCCTGTCTAGGGTGTACCCTGCCTTTCACCCTATGACTGCTGGGATAGGCTCCAGCACCCCTGTGATCCTTAGGAAATTAATGATTTAGAATCCAACACCGTGACAGGCTAACTGGCTACATAATCAAATAGTACGGGGAAGGTTAAACACACTCACATTAAACTGCTTTTTTGTTGGCACTAAAAATATGAAAGTATCATTAGAAGTGTCGAGTGGAATTCTGTAAAATCTCTGGACGAGTTCTGATCTGCGTTTTTGTCTATGTGGATTCACATTTTCAGTGTTAATATTCAGGATTGTGGGTATTCTAAGATCGCCAACACTGAGGTAACTCCTGGAAAAGCAAATTACAATTAACTTTTGTTCAATGAGCTTTTCCTCAAACACTCAAATACTTAAAGTCATAAAAACATGCACATTTACTTCTATCAAGATCCTCTCCATGCTATCAGACAATCTGTGAATGTTTTTACCTTGCACCATAACAGTAGATTATGTTGCTTTAGGCATCTAAATCAATATTGCACCCAGTAAATTCATTTTTTGTCCCAAGTGAAAAGATGAAGCCCAAAACATCCTAAAAAATTGAGCCCAGATTGAAAAATCCTAGTGTTTCCCTTTAACCTTTTCCTGTATGTGAGTGTGGGCATACAGAGTCGAGAAAATAATAACTGTAAAATGCCCTGCTATGAACTCTAATTTAAGTTCAAAATATTCACATTTTTGAGTTAATGTATATCTTTATGGATGCAGTTTATCACATAAAATGTCATATACATATGTTTTTATCTAGTAGCTAATGTATGCAGTGTTTTAAATAAGGTATATAGCCACTCCAACAATGCTTCCATCAGTAATATATATATTTTAAAATGATTAAAACACACTCGTAGTCTGTTAAATGTCTGAATAGTAACTCCACCGTCAGTTTCATGATGGAGCACGTGCACCTGCATTTTGAGAACAAGGCCTAGATGTGGGCTGTTTTCTTCCGATTAATGCCTTTCTGCTCCACTACACTGTTGATGAAACACCAAAAAGTTGTCATATGTGTCTTTATGACTTCACTCACCTCCTCATTGTACAGTCAGGTTTTGAGCACTGCCTCCTCTAGAACCATTTACCACACACTACCATACTTTGTATTTGTGAATGATTGATGCCAATGAATGCAAATTCAAAATCTAATTAGTTGTTAATACACTGAAAAAAAATCTCATTGTTTTGAAATTTATTTGACATATTGCGTGCGTTACACTTTATAACTTAGTATTTGTTGTGTTATTAGTCAATGAAAACTGACTGACTGGCTTATGTTGCCTTTTGTTGAATTAACGCTCTCTGCTAGCTAACACACTAACTGCTCTTCAGCGGTATGACTCACTTTGTAGCATGTTGCCTCTTAATATGTGATTTCCAGTAGTTGCTGTAATTGCTGTTGGTTTAGCTGTCGACTTGAATCAACACCTCTGAAGGACAACAAAACAAACACTACGAGCCGTTTGTCTTCTTTCTTCCGCGTTTGGATGTGCATGCTAACGCCACAGTCTGACAACCTCCCGGCCAATCAGCCAGCTCACCTTCTCCACTTCAGGTTCGACTGACCTATTATCCAAATGTGTTTATTCAGTGTTTAGTCGCTATTACCCCCAACGTGATCCCCTCACTAAAGAGCTAATGGCTGAAAATTTCCCCCACCACAACATCACTGTGAAATAATTGATTGCATATGAGAGAAACTGGCGCACGTTTCCTCTTGTTTTCCTAAGGTGATATCATACGGTCGGCCTGCTTGTTCGTCACCAAGATAGTGTGATTGTTTCCGGAACTGAGCAGAAAAGAAAGAGAGATTCTTAGTGAGGCACCGGGGCAGTAAATCACAAATCGTTATGGCTCAAAGGCCAACGAACACAAAGCTGGAAATGTTCTTTATCCAAAAATATGCAGTTTATATTTTAACTCTGAAACTTCTCTTTTGAAGATAAGATTCAACAGAAATTTGGGTTTTTTTCTTTCTAAAACACAATATTTTATACAGAATAATGGCCAACAACTGGTGATGTGAGTGATGATTGGAATAATAATCACCTTTTTACATGATGAGAAGAAGACCATCTGTTTACTGAAGACCATTTGTTAACTTTTTGTTTTAAAATGTTCATTTTAGTTAGGCTTTGACTAAAAAATGAAGACATTAATAATACAATAACATGCTTTTGGAGAGCCGTATGCATTTTCAGAGGTCCGACGTCCATGCCCAGTAGCCCAATGCAGGCGACAGCATGGACGGCGGGACTCAGAAAATGCATACTGCATGACAACTGCATGTTATTTGCATTATTATCACTTACTGAGATACACAACACATGGAATCACATTAACAATATTTAATGTAATTTCAAAACGCACAACACCCAGCAAACGCGTACATAAAAAGTTGGTTCACTTTAACTTTTGTCGTGTTGGCTTTGGCGCACTGCTCTCCAAATTCACCAGTGCGTCCTCGTCAAGCTGGTTGTTTTGGCTGCTGTTCACTGTCGGACTATCCATGAGAAAATCATCTGTAATATCCATATTGGGACCAACACACACTTCTCGCCTTTTCATCTGTTCCTCTGCGGACAGTTCTTGGGCTGCGCGCGCTATGATGTCACCAGTTTATGCACAGCGGCCGGGTATTGGGATACCCACCCGCTGCTATGGGCAGGTATGGAGGTAGCGTAAATGTAAATCTATGCTACCAGCCCAGCAACGCCTCGGTAAATTGATAATAATGGAGAGTATTCACTAATGGCATGTTGTTTGGGGGTTGATGTTCCCAGTATGAGTGACAGGCTCCAGATATGATGTCACGTGAATACCCTCTATCCGGTTGTTAAGTGTGATGTAACGCATCATGTGATTTCCAACTTCTGGCTCCAAACAAAAAAGGCGTGCTATCATTAACATTGAGAACTGCACTGAGACGATCTGATCAGGCTGCACTTTAACCGCTGCACACGGACAACAGCATTAACATCGCAACATAAAACTCTTTGTATATTGTGCCTAAAACTCTCCTGGATATATTAACTGGGTTTTTAGATGTTGTTCTGCGTTTGTTTTATGTAAAAAGTCAGACGCTCAGGTTGTTTCTCCGTTATTTCAATGGGAGTTGCTGTGAGCTGCGATCGCTTCCTGTTCATGTCGTTCGGGGAGAAAGTGAAGTTTGCACTTTAACGTCCTGTTTATTGTAATAAATAATTTTTTATTAACAAACAGACATGTATATTTTACCTTTGCGTAATAAAATATGTAAAGTAAAAGAAAAAAGTTTTATTAAGTGTTCTGACCATAGAACCAGACGAATGCAGTTAACGGAGGTGGAGGCGGAGAAAGGAGGGACGGAGGTTTGCGCACAATGTAAACACAAACTAAACTTAAACTGTAAATCCTTAAAAGGATCAAACAGACGTAACTTTAATTATAAACTTGGAGGTCTTTGAACCCGGAAACAGATTTATCACATGATGCGTTACGTCATCGCTTAACAACCGGATAGTCAACATGGTTTCTACAAATTTTTAAAATAATATTCATATAATCTGTTGCATTATTTTTTTCCACTAAGGAGCACAGCAGTGTTCTTGAACAACAACAACAAAAAAAAAAAGCAAAAGAAAGAAAGAAAGGTTCGATTCACCAAAAGCTAGCTAGCTAGCTAGCTAGCTAAAGTCACCCAGTCTGCTTGGTAAAGCAAGTTTACCCTTATATCTCTGCTAATAATAAATGTAGCTATCACTAACTGTTGCTAGCTGCCTATCTCTAGCTATCTAAAGCTTGCTGTCCAGCTATCTGTAATGTTAACTATAACTATCCATGCATATATTTAAAGTGCAGTTAATATTACAAATAGCTAGAGATAGGTAGCTAGCTATTGCTATCTATCGCTAGCTATCTAAATTTAGATAGCTAACACATGCGCGCGCGCGCACACACACACACACGCTTATATTTAAATGCATTTTAATGTAAATATTAAAATAATGTGTGTATAATTTCAAATTGTAGGACAAATTTAAATTCATAATGTACAATAATTCTGCTTTGGATAATAATCTGCCCTCATTGTTGAGGCTCATTCGTAATTTTCCTTTGCACGTCAAAGCTTAGACAAGAACACCTTTTCAGCGGTTTATGCACATCTGTCTGTGCTCTGTATGTGTGTCTACGTTCAAAACACTCTGTGTTTGTGTGTCCCTTATATGCATTTAACACTACAATCTCTTTTTCCTGCTTCATTTTGACAAATTTGTGTTTCCAGGAAGCCCTCTGAGATCAGCACATCTGTTGCTACTTACGCCCAACATGCGGTGATGCCGGAACTGCTTTTTGTATCAGTTACTGAGGAACTGAGAACCAATCAGACATGAAGGTGTGTTTAAAGTTCTCAAAGTGACTTTTAAGAGGAGTCGAGGTCGAGAGCTCCACATTTAAAGGGGAGGTTAAGAGGGTCCACATGAAGGAAATGAATCATTTAGTGAAAAAGTGGAATTCATGGTTCCTTATACTCTTCAAAATTTGTTGTATTCAATTAAGTAGTATGAATTCAAAGATAAATTTCAGTTTGTAGATGTTTTCTGAAATATACTTGTGAGGCATCATGTCTTGTGCTATCGCCAAAGGAATTACTCCACACTTTGGGAAGAAATTTCAACATTTGCTGTTTCCAGTGTTCCCAAGAATCTGACTGCAGCAGGTGATATGTTGATATTCCCTTGGAATTTTCCAGTTCCTGGAGGAATAAACACTGAGGCAGCTGGATCCTGCACAGGGAAATGCATCACATGGCCATTGTGTCTTATATGATATTCCCTCACAGTGCAAGTACTGTAGTACACCTCACCTGAGTCCACCGAAGTAACTCTTTGTTTCCTACTATAGCAGTACCCAAAGATCCTTTGAGGAGATCAAGTACAAGCAGTCCACCACCTTAGATCACTGCTTAGAGTCCAGGTCTTGCAACCATACAATAAGACAGGAAGCATGAGGAGCCCAAAGAGTTGGCATTTCCAAACATCTCCATCTAGATCCCTTGATCCCGTAAGCTCTTCTCAGATATCTCTTGGTCTTAAAGACAGAGGTCCTTATAGTCATGACTGTCCCTACTGAGATAAGAGAAATCACTGAAAGCCAGCCTTGATCCATGACGATCACAACCTCAGACACTTCCCCTCCTCACACAGCTCCTCAGCTACTCCATTTGGGGGCATCCACTGATTCCACAAAGATCACAGCATTGTCCACAATCTCATTGTCAGTGAACCTGTCCTCACCAGCAAAAGCACCCATAATATTACCCATCATCCAGGCATTGATGATAAATTAATATGGGAAAAAACACATAAATTATGTTAAATCTAAAATGTCAAAAGCCATTGCAATTCTGTATAAAGCCCAAGATTTCCTCCCTCAATATTCTCTAATCACTTTATATTATTCATTAATAGCTCCATATATGACGCATTGTATTGAGGTTTGGGGGAATAATTCAATAATTTTATTGCAAAAGAAAGCAATAATAATTATCAGTATTATACCTTACCGTGAACAAACTAACCCACTATTTACTGGTTTAAATATACTGCAATTCACGGACTTAGCTTATATTACAACACAAACCTTGTATAAAGCAAAAAACAAACAAACAAACTTCTACTTCAACATGTCCAAAATCAGTTTAAAATTAAGGACTCCAGTTATAATTTGAGAGGAACATTATTATATGATAAATTAAAGACTCAAACTACTGTAAAAAAATTACTGTGTTTCTGTAAAAGGTGTAAACATTTGAAACATCTGTCCTGAACATATGCAGTACTCTAGTTGGCTTTAAAATACTTGGACAATTAAGTTTATTGATTTGCTTTTATTTCTTTTGAATTGTGCATTGTGCACTATTATTTATGTTGTCATAGTAAGAAGGTTCAGTTCATTGATTAATCTCAAATGTCTGTGCTTTGTTCCTTTTGTTGTTATGAGTATGTATTGTGTGTGTGTGTATATATATATATATGGTAAAAGGGGTGGGGGACTGGGCGTATATAAACTTTTGCTTCTGTCTATACTCTTTCGGCCACATGTGCTACTGTTAAATCATTTTTGTTTGTTTGTTTGTTTTTGATAAGGAATTTTGTGTGGTGAATTTGTCTGCTGAATTAAAAAAAAAAAAAAAAAAAAAAAGAACAGGTGCCACAACACATCCCAGATGAACACCAGACATTACTCAACTTGCAGAAGAGAACTGATACTCACCTGAATTGTGTGACTGACACCGTCAATAGTCCAGTTAACAGACACTGCACCTGATTTGAATGATAATATTTGCATGCATGCGAGCTAAGGTTAGTCAGCTGATTGCAGCAGCCACCTCTCCCGCTCATAAAATCCTGGCTACGCCCATGATACAGCATGTTTTCCATCACAGGTCATGCAGACAGTCTCTCATTCCTCACAGTCCTTGGCCATATACCATTACACCAGATACCGTTACACCTGATAGCTGCATTGGCCGCACTTGTCTGACCACAGCAGTCCACTGCATCAGCCCCATTTTACTCTGTCAGTTCTCATTCACTTTAACTGACGTCTCTTCGCTCAAAACCACATTCATGACCAAACATGGTCTGATCCTGTCAAAGCGATGCTTTGGAAAACATCAGAAAAGCCTCAGATGCTTCGCAGTGATGCCACAGCGATGGAGGCGCTCTGCTCTCATGGTTTGTGGAACAAGATTGAGGCGACACTGAGCTTTAAGATGAGTCAAGCCAGACATCTTGACAAGATCTTTAAGTAAAATGTTTCTGCTCTTGGTTTGGTCTAAAGCCACAGGAACAGGAGGTTCTCACAGCCAAGTCCCCGAGCAGAACCAACTTAACCTCAACAGGGTTAAATGGAACCCAGAAGTGCACATCACAGACCTCTGTTTCAGTGTGCAGAAGGTTCTGGACAGCAGGAAAACATCAAGCTTATTTCTGTCAGTTACACCACGCAAAGTCTGAAATTTATTGAAACTATTGAGCAACACGTTTGTTTGTTCCTGTGCTTCTTGAGGTCTTTTTCATCCAAGGTTTTGAGAATAAAAAAAAGAAGGAAATTTTGTGTAACACACAGAAATTTTCAGGATAGGTCGAGAAAAATGTGTAGAATCACATACTAATAGTCCTCAACTCTCCCTTGTGGCTTTTTAAAAAATCCAAGATGGCCACAATTCAAAAAGCAATAAAAATATAAAAATTCTGGGCCAGTCTCACGTTTTTTTGTTTGTTTGTTTTTTCCGTTCTCCCGTCACTAAATTATTCAAATTTTCATGACAGGGTTTTTTTTTAAACTCACTATTTCTAACCCTACTCCTACCCCCCAACCCTAACCATAACCACCACAACCCCCCTGCTGCACGTTTAATTACGTGCAGCCATCACAGAATGAATTAAAATGAATTTGTGCTCCCATGACAAAAATTTACCACTTTTCGTGATAATGTGACAAACCAGTAGATTAATGTATATTTCGTGCTGCTGAATCACGACGATCTAGATGAAACGTGTTAAAAGCTGCATATTATCTAAGCAGTTTACATCAAAAACCTCTAAATAATCATGGATAAGAGTTTTTCATGCCATAAAACATTTAGGGACTTAAATCAGCTTCCCAACCTTTCCAGATGGAAAGTTATGCAAAAATAAATAAATAAATAAAAATGAAATAATAATAATACAAAAAATAACAACTCTGAAACAGCAGCTATTTTAGACTGTCTTGAAAAAGCCATGGGGAGGATTTTCAGTCAGTTTTAGTTTTTGGTTTTAATATGGGATTTTGCATTTTTCTGGACCTGTACTAAAAATTTCATCTTGTTCTGCAAAATTTCCATTATTTCCATTATTATTCCAGGGCTCCCTTGAAAAAGAGGTTTTTAATCTCAATGGGACTTTCCTGGTGAAATAAAGTTCAAATAAAAAAAGGCCATTTTTGAGCTAATGCTCTTGGACTATTTAGCCAATTTCCATCAATCTTGGCATATAATTGATGGTCATTTACAGACCTGGCAAAGGTAAATGTTGTTATTGGCATCAAAGACCAATTTTTTTTCCATTCCTAGGTCAAGATCATATTTACCAAAACCCTGTTTAATTGTTTGTGTGTTTGTGAACAGCCTGTAGCCCACACATTTTTTCATATGTCGTTCTGATTTTTTTTTTTATATATCTATATCCTGATAGGCAAGATGTGATTCAGTTTTCAAGGTTAAAGGGCATAGTCAGGAAAAATCTTGGAAAAATTCCTATCTTTAACATTTAATGAGTTTTTAAAAAATTCATAACTCTTGTCAAAAAAGATCACATTTCTTTCATATTTGAGAGTGTTATGTAGGATGGTATCCTTTAATGACTGACAAAGTTTGATCCGGATCTGATCCAGATTACAGATTTTGTGGCCATTTAAATTTAACACTGAAAACCTTGTTTAATGTATATTTTACATTATATCTTAATCAAACGTGCCCCAATCACTCTCATATTTGAAAGTGAGGTGCAGACTGGCACCTACTATCACCTGACAAAGTTTGATCTGGATCTGATCCACATTTCATATTTTGTGGCCATTTAAAGTTAACAATCACTTTACTGTTTTAGGCACTGTGGCAATCACTATCACCTGACAAAGTTTGGGTTCTCCTGAAATAGACTAGCATCCTGTCCGGGGTGTACCCTGCCTCATGCCCTATGACTGCTGGGTATTGCGGATTTAGGGGATATTTGATTTTAACATTGAAAGGGGCTTTTGATCTATGTTTTGTGTTATATTTTAGCTTATGAAAAGTCACTTCTAGCAGGACTTTCACTCACTCAGTCATCTTCAACTGCTTACTCCAATTAAGGGTCACAGGGGGCTGGAGCCTATCCCAGCAGACATACGGACAGGACCCTGGACAGGATGTCAGTCTGTCACAGGGCCACATACAGACAAACAAACACATTCACACCTGCACGCACACCTACGGACAATTTAAAGTTTCCAATCTACCTAACCTGCATGTCTTTGGATGATGGGTGGAAGCCAGAGCACCCGAAGGGAACCCACACAAACACGGAGAGAACACACAAACTCCACACAGAAAGGCCACAGGTGGGAATCAATCCCATGACCTTCTTACTGCGAGGCAACAGTGCTAACCACTAAGCCACCTTGAAATTTTTTTTCCAAGGTAAAATTTTGTGTAATTCGAAACTAGTGTTGGCAGAGGGCTGCACTCGATGAGAGTGGTGTTCTAGTTTGGATGAAGGTCAATGGGTCAGTGGTCAAATATTTTATTTTCACCCTGGTTTGCACCACAGTTAGCACACATATGGAATTGGGCGTCTGGATTTGCCCAAGTGAGGTCAAATTTGCCATTCATTTGATAGGGGAGCAGGTTCTTTGAGGTCAAAGGTCAGAATGTATATTTTTCCACTGTGATTTTCACCCAATTTGGCCCACATTTAGAGGTAGGTTCTCGAACTACCCAGCAAGGACAAATTTGCCAAAGCTCAATCATTGGGGGCGAGGTCATGTCTTCCTGTCTGTTTGTTGGTCTACTCCTCAGATGTGCTTTTGCTGAATGTTAGGTCAGTGAAGGGTGACCTCAAAATTGCCTTTAAAGAATTCATTTTGGCAAAGGTCACGGAATTTGATTTTCAACCTGATTTTGACCATATGTGTAACAGACTTAGGTGGCTGGACAGCAAGATCAGCCAGAGGTCAGTCCTTTGAGTGAAGGTCAAAGTCACTGGGTTTGAATGTCAAATTGCCACAGCCCTTATGGCTATGGCATAAGGGCTGTGGCGAAAAAAAGAAGAAACAATGTTTACTGTTTAGGCACTGTGGCAAAATAATTTCCTTCCCATTTCTTTCTTATTCTTCTTACTGTCTTCATATAAAGTGAATATTGTCCAAATTTCTCCTGCAGTCATGACACTCCATCATTTTAACTCCAACATCTGTTCACACCTACTTCATTGGTGCACTGAGCTGAGCTGAGCGCTGGCTTCCCCTCCCCAGTGTAGACATGTCAACACATTACCATGAAGCTCTGCATGGTGTCGAGCTCACCGCAGCCTGCCGCGTTCGAGGAGCAACGTCCACCCTGAACAAAACTCAAGCAGATGTGTGTGTGTGTGCTCATTCTCACCTCTGCTATAGTAGATTACACAACACAGTTCAACTCAACATCACCTGCACTTTCTGGACCCTCTGTCACTTGTCTGCAGAGCTTACCTCACCCCCTTTCCTTTGAGCTCTGCCCAACCATTTCCTTTCCCATTCATGGTGTTTTAAGCTTGTCCATCACCTCAGGGCATACATGCGGAAATCATTTTCATATTCCCTTTCTCCTCAAAATACCACCTCCATCGCCTGTCCTCCTCCCATTTACCTCCCCCCCTCCTCCTTTCCTTCATCCCCACCTTACAGCTGTTGTTTTGAGTTAGTCAAACAGCTCCTGTCAGATCCAGTGATCCCTCTCCTGTACCACCCACAGAGCTGCACCTCTCTCACTCTCTCTTTCACACATGCATGTGTGCGCAGACCTCACTGGAGTCGTCGACAGGTGCGTGTCGAGATGACTCCACGGGGAGGCCCATGAGGCTACAGCCGCTCTCCATGGCTGGCTTTCCTTTCAGTGCCAAGAAGGCGCGACGGCGCCGCGCTCACACCTCTCAGCAAAAGGTTTGTTGTTCTAAACAGGACAAGGTGCCTGGAATTTACCTTTCAACCACTCCCGTCTTCGCTTTTATGTGTCTCAGGGAGTCTGTTCTTGGAATTTTGACAGCTGCAGGTCTGGTCATCGGTGCCGAACAAGAATGACTGACAGTGACGGGAGTTTTGACATAATGATGGCGAGAGTAATGGTGTTATTTCAGTCATTTGAAGAAAGTGAGTTACCACTCCCATGCACGTAATCTGGAGAGTCCGGCTGCAGTAGCTCAGTACAGATCCGCCAGGAAACTGATTTGTTGGGAGATATTATAAGAGTTTGACAGACACGTGTCAAATTAGAGATGTTGTTTCAGTGATTAGAGGAGCATGTCGCCTTCAGCTTTGAGTTTCAGTGTTACAGTAGAGGGGAGAAAAGATAATAAAGCAGCTGTTACTTTTGGAATGCGTGTCAGCAGTCTGTCTCCTTATTACTGTGTAATAACTGTGGTGAAGACGTTTTCATTGCTGTGATCTGCTTTGTGTGTGGTCAGATCCGCCACAGTCACTGGACTGTAGTTGCACATATTTTAAAATGATTCCTTTCCTGCTTAAGATGTTCAGTTCCTGGCTTCATATCCATGATTTTTTCATTTTTTTCCACCGTAAAAAAAGAAAACCCCCCAAATGAACAATAACAAAAAAAAAAAAAAAAAAAAATAGGAAATTCAGTTTTGTTTTGTTTTTTACAGACAAAATGGCAGTTTTAGTTGTCAAATTAATTCTGTAAAAAAAAAAAAAAATCACAATAAAAATATGTAAATACCTTTACAGAAAACAATGTGAATTTTGCAGTATAAAAACTGTTGTGTTTTGTAAATATATGTATAAAAGCAGAAGAGGCAACCTTGAACCAAAAATATTCTGTTTAGGAAGTAAACACACTAAATCTTTGTGCCACCAAAAATGTAATGAACTGTTTTAGTCGATTGATATTTCTAAACAGACATGATTTTTTTTCAGAGCTCATACTTTATACAAAGACTGTAAAAATGTGTTAAAAATAGTTTCTGTTACGAAATAGGAACTATTTTGTAACAGCACAGTGGTGAGAACTGTACATGTGCTTGTCCCCCAAGCAAAATATCCCAGGTTCAAGACTGCCCATTCTCTTTGTACAGTTAGGGATTATTATTATTATTATTAATGTTATTTGAAAAAACAGATCAACATGTGGATCCTAAGCCAAACCTCTTGTGGTGGCCCTGAGGAAAATAGAAGCAGCACAAAAAAAAATCTCATTAAATGAGGAAATAAGTTGTTTAGAAACAGTATTATAATGTCATCTTAGTGCAAAAAAAAAAAAAAAGCTTTTACATTTAGTTTTCAAATCATTTTGTATAAATTACAAAAACTTTAAATTTACAGGTTGTTCTGTAAAGGTATTTACATATTTTTTATTGCATTTATTACAGAATTATTCTGGCAACCACAGCATGTTGTTTTTACTGTAAATACAAGATTTTACTACGAGTACAAACCAGAAGATAAACACTAGACATATAACATGTATTAGAAAATACTAGAAGACACAGAAAATCAGTGATCAGAAAACAACAGCATAATATAACACACATTTACTCTGAATGTGCTCTGCAATTATGGATTTGCATCTTGCCTAAATTTGACACACTGTCTGCCACACTTCATCAAAGATTCACTAAAGAAGATATTTTCTTAATTTTTGAGGTTGCTCACATGAATACAGGAATATTTAACTTTCTAACCTAAACAAAAAAGGCAAAGATGGCTGACATTGGCATCTGCTCATAGCATTTAATACTGCATTTGTATTTTTTTTCAAATCAGTCCCATAAAAACACAGTAAGTAGAATAAAAATGGGCTTTAAACAATTCACCCATGTTATGTTAGCTAGCATGTGCACGTCTGATTTCAGCAGCTCTCTGAAGTTAAGCAGAGTAGGTCCTGATTAGTACTTGGCTGGGAGAAGGCTTCAGGACACTAGAAGCTGCACATGTTTCTCAATATTCAACTGGACGTACATCAGGAAGGGCATCTGGTGTAAAACCTGTGCCAAATCCCAATACAGACCTCAGCTGGATCTGCTCTGGTGACCCTGCGCAACTGCGGGCAGCCACAATCAAAAACAGCAACAACAACAACAACAAAAAAAATGTTAGCTAGGCTAGGGTTAGCTCACGTTTAGAGACCCAATATGTGAATACAACACTAATACAACAATAAAACAACTGGGAACTTCCCACTAGTCCTA
Organism: Thalassophryne amazonica; assembly: GCF_902500255.1. Taxonomy (NCBI): domain Eukaryota; kingdom Metazoa; phylum Chordata; class Actinopteri; order Batrachoidiformes; family Batrachoididae; genus Thalassophryne; species Thalassophryne amazonica. The sequence continues at coordinate 34,184,394 of NC_047119.1, forward strand.
GGGTCCACTAGTCCTAGTCTTAGTATTAAGGAGAGCATGTTGAAGTTGTTTTTACATTTATGGAAGGATATATATTGCTTTAAATAGGTTAAGCAATGCTACAAAAGTGTGCTATTTAAAAAATTCCATACAATTATGGTGAATTACCATTATTTGTTGAGTTTCAATTGAACAGGCTTATAGACAACAGTACAGTTAAAGGTAATTAATGGTGTATGTCAACAGAATCATATGTTTTATTTTTGTATATTGAACAAAACTGGATCTGGTTTGTTAGCTATTTGAAAGTATTGAATTTATGTGTGAACTTTAAAATCAGTTTGGGGTTGTAATATTCATTCATTCATTAATTCATCTTCAACCACTTTTCTGGGTTCAGCTCCAGCAGGGGACCCCAGACTTCCCTTTCCCGTGCCACATTGACCACCTCTGACAGGGGGATCCTGAGGTGTTCCCAGGCCAGTGTGGAGATATAATCTCTCCACCTACTCCTGGGTCTTCCCCGGGGTCTCCTCCCAGATGGACGTGCCTGGAACACCTCTCTGGGGAGGCGCCCAGGAGGCATCCTTACCAGATTGTTGTAATATACACCATCACATCATATAAAGAGGTTAGGACCAGTGGACCCTAGGACCAATAGACCCTAAGACTAGTGGACCTACTTACTCGGAATCTTAATAAAATAGTAATATTGATACTTTATGTTATGTCATGTTATCATCTTGTTTAAGAGTTATGTGATCATCCTTCCAATCCTACAGTCTGTAATTTAGCTAATATTGGTATTTTCTGGGCCACCAAAGTAAGTTTTTTGTTTTATTAAAGAAAGTTTGCCTGCTTATTTATCCACCAACAGTGATCATTGGGAGCACCAGGACCCTGCGATTCACAATGAGGCTTCATTAAAAGGTGTCATCACGGCCCAAAATAGGAGGTTCACTTCCTCACCAATATTGAGGAGAACCCAAATCCATCCATCCATTTTCTATACCTGCTTACTCCAATTAAGGGCTATGCGGAAGTGGCTGGAGCCATACCCAGTAGTCATAGGGCATGAGGCAGGGTACACCACGGACAGGACGCCAGTCTATTGCAGTAGAACCCAAAATCCATCCATCCATCCATCCATCTTCTATACCCGCTTACTCCAATTAAAGGCTACGCTTAGGTGGCTGGAGCTCTACCCAGCAGTCATAGGGCATGAGGCAGGGTACACCCCAGACAGGACGTAGTCTATTTCAGGAGAACCCAAAATCCATTCATCCATTTTCTATACCTGCTTACTCCAATTAAGGGCTATGCGGAAGTGGCTGGAGCCATACCCAGTAGTCATAGGGCATGAGGCAGGGTACACCACAGACAGGACACCAGTCTATTGCAGTAGAACCCAAAATCCATCCATCCATCCATCCATCTTCTATACCCGCTTACTCCAATTAAAGGCTACGCTTAGGTGGCTGGAGCTCTACCCAGCAGTCATAGGGCATGAGGCAGGGTACACCCCAGACAGGACGCTAGTCTATTTCAGGAGAACCCAAAATCCATTCATCCATTTTCTATACCTGCTTACTCCAATTAAGGGCTATGCGGAAGTGGCTGGAGCCATACCCAGTAGTCATAGGGCATGAGGCAGGGTACACCACAGACAGGACACCAGTCTATTGCAGTAGAACCCAAAATCCATCCATCCATCCATCCATCTTCTATACCCGCTTACTCCAATTAAAGGCTACGCTTAGGTGGCTGGAGCTCTACCCAGCAGTCATAGGGCATGAGGCAGGGTACACCCCAGACAGGACGCTAGTCTATTTCAGGAGAACCCAAAATCCATTCATCCATTTTCTATACCTGCTTACTCCAATTAAGGGCTATGCGGAAGTGGCTGGAGCCATACCCAGTAGTCATAGGGCATGAGGCAGGGTACACCACAGACAGGACACCAGTCTATTGCAGTAGAACCCAAAATCCATCCATCCATCCATCCATCTTCTATACCCGCTTACTCCAAATAAGGGGTACGCGGAGGTGGCTGGAGCCATACACAGCAGTCATAGGGCATGAGGCAGGGTACATCTTGGACAGGACGCCAGTCTATTGCAGTAGAACCCAAAATTTCAGAGCTAAATTTAAAATTTTTTCTGACCCACTGACTCACTGCCTGACTCCATTAATCCTGTTGCCTTGCTGGCAGGGAAAATCTGTTTCTTGCATTGTTTCCAATCAGGATTCACCAAGATTGTCTTTGCCATATCTGTTGCTAAAGAGAAATGATATAGCGTCCCCCTGCTGAATATTGCACGTCCTTGTTTTGAATTTAATGACTGCCAGTTAAGTCACACTGACCACTCCCACATGTGCATAGAATCTGTAAAAGGGGTTAAAGACTACCATGAATCTGCTGCTCTGGAAGTGGATTTGGCACAAAGCCAGCTAGTTTCTGCATCAGCAACTGACATTTTAATGTAAGGCAGCGGGTCTGTCACATGTGAATACATATTTAATATAAAATACAATGAAAATTAGAGTCAGGATTTGAACTGGGGTAAACTAAAATGAAAAGGTATTTAAACACCCCTCCAGCCATCCTTTCATTTCCTAAAAACGTTTCTCTCACTTCTGCACAAATTCCCATTAAACACACGTTTATGAAAACACATTCCATGAGACTTCGCAGTTCCAGAAAACATTGAAAATGTCAGAAAATTTGTAATATTCTTTTAATGTTCTGCCTCAGTTTCTGCATATGATGCATCAAAGTCACTTATGACCTCATAAATATCATTAATCACATGCATTTGGAAACAGGCACACTGATGTGGTGCCTTTAATCAGTTTGGTAATTATGTGATAATGAAACTGAACTTATTGGGTTATTATACAAGCTATTATAAAGCCATCAGACTACGGTCTTGTGCACGCAGTTTGATCATGAGTCAATGTACTATTCTTGTCTTATTTTGTAGAAGATAGTTTACACAGTTTGGAAGTTAACTGTGTTTTTTTCATGAAATCCAGCACATGTTTATTGATTAACATTTGGTAACTTTATTTGATTGTTTGATTTTTCTAGGGGTGGTTATTTAGTGTTGAAAAGTGCTGAAAGGGAGCCAATATATGCTTCATGTTAGCACTTTCTTAAGAAAAGAAAAATGCTCCTCATGGGATTTGTTTCTGTAACAACAATAAACTAGAGTGCCTTAATTCAGAGAGCGGCGTCAACTCAGAACATGGCGCCATTTTGGTTCCAATGTACTGAACTACTGAATGAAACTTTTATGTTTTCAACATTTTAAAAAATCATTTAACCACATACAGCAACACATCCAGGTAGACGTGCTATCAAAATAAATATAAAAATAGTTAAGCTATCAAATTTACATAAATTTACAATTCGTGATGATTTATTTAATTAATTTAAAGCCTGATTTATGCAGCTGCTGCTCTGTAACTCCGTGTCATACAATGATGTTTGTGGTGGTTTTGTAGTTCTTCATCTCTGGATTATGCTTTATTATGGACTAATTTGACCCTCAACAAGCTTTTCTTTCTACAATCATCACCTCCAAATGAAAGGTAAGCTGTACATTTTCCTCTTTTACCTACTTTGTGCGGACTTTTCTGATCCATTTGTAATCAGTGTGCGCACTGCAAAAATTATTAAAATATGAGGCCGACGAAGTAGTGAAAGCAGAAAAGTGTCAAATCACAGCCGTTTGTGTCTGATTTAACAGGTGCATGTCCAGTCTGAGCACAGTGTGAGAAAAATAAATGGTTGGGCTTTTAATCAGGGAAATGACTCCGGTTCCACTTTCCTCAAATCGGCGAGTGTCAGAGCTGAGCTTTAATTTGTACCTCTGTTACTGTGCACATCCAGACTGCTGGGGGTTTTTAATGGATATACATTACGATCGGACCTGACATTTTATCTGATGTGAGTGAAAAATCCGTTGTACAAAATCCGTTATATAGGTTGTTTATTACATGGAAAACAATACAAAAACTTTGGAACTTTTTTGTCCGTTGACTGTGAATATCTGGTTTATACGATGACAATTAAGGTGAGTTTTACTGTACATGGGACTGAACAATAAATTTACCTCGCAAGGCTTTGATGATGATGTCGACTTCCATCCCACATGGCTGACTTTATTTGTCCAAATGTCTTTTTCAATTCGGATCTGAAGGGAATCTGTACATCTTGAAGCCCTTGTTGTGTCTGTGCCTCCAAATGCACAGCAACCCGGCATTTTCAGCAAAAAAATAAATACAATTGCTGGATTTACATGCAGACAGATTAACAGCGAACGCTATTTTGGAACCAAGATGGCATCATGAGTCACATGACCTTTTTTTTTTCGACTCATCATGTCACCCCTCTCTCAATTAAGACACTCTACAATAAACAAGCTAACAACTAGCTTATGATGTGACGGTGATAAAAGCACTCACTCTCAGCAGGGACATGGTATCTGTCAAATCTATTATCATATAAAATGTTTTTTTGTTTCTGCTGTGACAGATTTGTGTGAAATATTAGCTGACTGTAGACAACCTCTAGTTAGAGTGATGAGTTTTGCCTCATCTGACTGGTTGCAGGAAAAAGGCGCTACAGTGATGAGATAGTGCGCTTCTGAAAAACTCAAAGATTTTTGACCTAACAGTACTTGACGAGTCGTGCAAAAAATGCAAGGTGCTCTGAAAAATGTCACTGTGGCTATATGGACATGTGGCTTCAAACAAATATGAAACCACCCTGTTCTCAAGGTTACTTTGTCTGTGCGGAAGGCAAGGACCTGAGTTTTTTGGGGATGCAAAGGGCATTTTGGCGGCACGGTGGTTTAGTGGACAGCAAGAAGGTCATGGGATCGATTCCCTTTCTGTGTGGAGTTTGCATGTTCTCCCAGTGTCTGCATGGATTTTCTCCGGGCACTCCGATTTCCTCCCACAATCAAAAACATGCTTATTTATCGTTTGCTCTTTTCTCTGCCCCTGACCAAGGCAGCGTCTCTACATCTGGAGTTGGTCCCTGGGCGCCGGACTGTGGCTGCCCACTGCTCATAGTGGTTGCATTGTGTCTAACTGTAATTAGGATGGGTTAAATGCAGAGGACACATTTTGTTGTATATATGTGCAATGACAATAAAGGCTCTATTCTATTCTATTCTATTCTATTCTATTCTATTCTTGTGTTTGTGGACCATTTTCTAAAAATCCAAGCCATAAATGGGTAACACAATGCCAGCTGAGGCTGCTAAGCAAGGCTATCAAGACCAAACTCTGAGGAAAGATCATGAAAGGTTTTTTTTTTTTCAGGACAATACCCAGCTCACAAACCATTTGTTGTCATGACTGCTCTGCATGATTAGGTCTTCCAGCTATTTGACCATCCCCAATAAAGTCCTGATTTGGTATAATCTGATTTCCATATATTTCCAAACAAGAAAAAAATGGCTTTGAAGTAATACAATGTGGTGATGATGTTATATTGGCATCTAAGTTGATCCTTCAAACTTTTACAAATCAGACTTTAAAGGTCCTATAAATGACTTTCAGCCACTAGATGTCACAGTAGCACTATATTTCAGGACATAAACAAAGCTTCCATCCCTGGTCACTCTTTCGCACACACACACTCACACACACACACACACACACACACACACACACATACATACATACGCACACGCACCTAAAATGGCACTGGGTTCAACCTTTGTTACTTATCTATCAACAAATGTTCTGCCAGAAAAAAGAAAAAAAAAAAAGAATTTATGGCATTAACATTTTGACTCTTCCTCCTCCTTTTCCTCTCAGCTTTGCCTTTCCATCCTGCTTTTTTCTATCTTACTGCAGCTGAGGACATGATGATTTGACCTCCTCCGCCATGAGCAGGCTTCCTGCAAGACAATGGCAGGGCAGAGGAGCTGCCTGTGCACAGAAGGTCACCAGTGTGTGGATACGTTTTTGTGAAAACGGTGCTGGACGGTGAATGAGTATTATTAGTTTAGTGTGTTGTTTTTTTGCCACTTCACTTTCTATATGTGAATGGATTTTATGTGTGAAAATTATTTGTAAAATCATGTACACGATATGTTTGTGTTGTAGACTGATGTTGCAGGAAATGTCACCAGTGTCAATGGAAGACAATGGAAGAGTCACATTGCTGCTGCGTACACACACACATGCACGCACATGCACAAAAGGGTCATGGGGGGGGGGGGGGGGGGGTTAAGAATAAGAAAGTACAAGGTTACACTAAAGACAGGATGTGGGAAATAAAAGCGAGAAGTCTTGTATACCTTTGTGTTAACTGCCAGATTAAATCATGTGTGGGTGTTGCTGCCTGAGGAGTACTGCAGGATGGTACTTGCAGTATGTGCATGAGCACCCTGCACAGTTCCCCTGCATAGTTTAGGTCAGCAGATAACTGAAAAAATTGTGCAAATGGTGATACAAACATCAAAGTTGGCACAAATACTCCTTAGACGTTGCTCTTTTGAAAAAAAACAAACAAAAAAACAACTGGCCACTTGAATTTTCAATAGGCGGTCAGGTAGGGGTCAATTGAAGAATTACACAGGGGTCAAAATTAAAAATGCTCAAATCATTTTGAAAACTACACCACATTATTTGTCTGATCATAAAGATTCCAAAAAGGTATAGTTTGGACTATCTATAACTGAATGATCAGGTGTTATGGGGTAAAAACAGCAAAAATGGTGACAAAGGTCAATTTCAGTTTGTACAGGGGTCAAAAGTTTCCTTCAAGTTTGGTAAAAAAAAAAATCAGCAGCAGATTTGGGGAGCCCTGCACAAAATGTCCCAGAAAACCCTCAACATGTTGAAAATCCTGGATGTACTCCTGATTATAGAATATTGTGATTGATGCACTTAAATGTTCTATTTAGAGCCAACAAAGTATTGAGCAAAGGCTGTGAATACTACAGTGCATCGGGAAAGTATTCACTTTGTCCACATTGTGTTATGTTACACAGCCTTATTCCAAAATGGAGTAAATGAATTTTTCCTTCAAAATTCTGCTCACAATACCTCATAATGACAGCATGAAAAACCTTTTTCCAAATTTTTGCAAATTTATTAAAAATAAAAAAACTAAGAAACCACATGTATGTAAGTACTCACACCAGATTGATTTCTTAGTTTTTAATTGTTAATAAATTTGCAAAAATGCAAAAAACAACAACAAAAACTTTTTTCATGTTGTCATTATGGGGTGTTGTGAGTAGAATTTTGGGGCTAAAAAATGAATTTACTCCATTTTGTAATAAGGCTGTAACATAATAAAATGTGCAAAAGTGAAGCGAATACTTTCCGGGTGCACTGCAAAATCCACAAGATAAACCTTTTCCATAATGAAACCAATCACCTGCATACAACAGCCTAAATATCGGCTTTAAGATGTGTTACACCAAAACTCAAGGCCATGGCTTGTAATTGAAACTTTTTCATTCTTTTCTTTCTTTTCTTTTATTTAATGCTTTGGCTGCTGAGGGGAGATTGGCAGTTCTGAGTGGCTAGCAGATGAAGCGGCTGGCGCGCTAATGAATAGAACGCTGATTGCAGGATCTCCAAGATACAAATTACTGTGCCTGCCACCCCTGACGACCAGCAATTACCGGGCCGCCGCTGCGGACGCCTCGTGCATATTCATCGCACCCGCTGCGTATTGATCAACAACTTACATGGCATAAGAAGGACTGAAATGTAGCTCAGTGCTAAAAACAAAATACCCTTTTCCTGTTGTCAAAATTTACACTGTGATATCGACTCAGACACGCCTTTTTCACTTTGTATGGAGGATTTATTTTAATCAGGCTAGGTATAGGCTAATTGCTAATACATCATATCATTAAAAAGTGACAAAACCTTTTCTTTTGGGGGTGGAATTGCATTTATATTTGGACCTGTATTTAAGATAATTACAAGCAGCAGGTTTGTGCCAAAAATAGAAAAAAAATATATAGAAATATATGTTAAAAGATTTTAAAAGTTTAAAGTGTTTGGAATGTATGGAATTATACTGATTTAAAATCAGTCTAATTTTATTTTTTGTCACAACTCCTTATGGGTCCATGCTATGCAGAATGAAGTGTTTTCATGAGAGAGTGCACGATTATTTCACATGAAGAAAGAAATCTGAATCTTTTTCCTTTTAATTCTCACTCTGACACATTTTGAATGGAATCCTTATTATTATTATTTTTTATGTTATAATTTCTGAGGAATCGCACACACACTCATGGACTTCAGAAGATGGAATATGAATATGAAAGGACTTTTCTCAACAACAGCGGAAAAACAAGAATGATGCCAGCCGTTAATGGGACCAAATGAAGGGAAGCTGAGCAACATGGGATTTCAGCTGTCTCCTTCAAAACAAACATCCATTCAGCACATTAGAGATATGTCATTATTGTCTTCTCTAGTCTACAGTCTCTGCTTTAGGCATTTTTGTTCTTGTGAGAGAATTTTTTTGGAAGAATTAAAAACCTCCTTTCTGGACACTTGGATTGTCACAATAATAACAGTAATAATATTTTTGTCACAGCTATATTTCTACATGTCCTGCATGTTACCAGACCTGATCTGAATAAGACTTCCGCTGTTGTGCTGTGTGCTGCCCCGCGATGTGCTGACCCGCGATGTGCTGACCCGTGATGTGCTGTGCCACTATGGGCATGCTGTACACGCTGATGCACTGTTGTAGCGCTGCGTTGTTGTTAGCTGCTGCATGCTGTTGCAGTGCTGAGCTGTGCATTGCTGCAGTGTATTGCTGCACTGTCTGTTCTGCTGTGCTGTGCATGCTTCTGTTCTGTGTCCACTGCTGTGTTGGCCATGTTGCTGCACTGTCAGCTGCTACACTGTGTATATTACAGTGCTGTACATTGCTGCTGCACTGTACATTGCTGTCGCACTATCCGCACTGCTACACTACATTGCTGTTGCACGGTACATTGCTGTCATACTATCCACACTGCTACACTACATTGCTGTTGCACTGTACATTGCTGTTGCACGGTACATTGCTGTCGTACTATCCACACTGCTACACTACATTGCTGTTGCACTGTACATTGCTGTCGTACTATCCGCACTGCTACACTACATTGCTGTTGCACTGTACACTGCTGTCGTACTATCCACACTGCTACACTACATTGCTGTTGCATGGTACATTGCTGTCGTGCTACACTACATTGCTGTTGCACTGTACATTGCTGTCGTACTATCCACACTGCTACACTACATTGCTGTTGCATGGTACATTGCTGTCGTACTATCCGCACTGCTACACTACATTGCTGTTGCACTGTACATTGCTGTTGCACTGTACATTGCTGTCGTACTATCCGCACTGCTACACTACATTGCTTTTGCACGGTACATTGCTGTCGTACTATCCGCACTGCTACACTACATTGCTGTTGCACTGTAAATTGCCGTTGTACTATCCACACTGCTATACTACATTGCTGTTGCACTGTATGTTGCTGCTGCACTGTACGTTGCTGCTACACTACATTGCTGTTGCACTGTACATTGCTGTCGTACTATCCGCACTGCTACACTACATTGCTGTTGCACTATACATTGCTGTTGCACTGTACATTGCTGTCGTACTATCCGCACTGCTACACTACATTGCTGTTGCACTGTACACTGCTGTTGCACTGTACATTGCTGTCGTACTATCCACATTGCTGTTGCACTGTACATTGCCGTCGTACTATCCACACTGCTACACTACATTGCTGTTGCACTGTACATTGCCGTCGTACTATCCACACTGCTACACTACATTGCTGTTGCACTGTACATTGCCGTCGTACTATCCACACTGCTACACTACATTGCTGCTGCACTGTACATTGCCGTCGTACTATCCACACTGCTACACTACATTGCTGTTGCACTGTACATTGCTGTCGTACTATCCACACTGCTACACTACATTGCTGTTGCACTGTACATTGCTGTTGCACTGTACACTGCTGTCGTACTATCCACACTGCTACACTACATTGCTGTTGCACTGTACATTGCTGTTGCACTGTACACTGCTGTCATACTATCCACACTGCTACACTACATTGCTGCTGCACTGTACATTGCCGTCGTACTATCCACACTGCTACACTACATTGCTGTTGCACTGTACATTGCTGTCGTACTATCCACACTGCTACACTACATTGCTGTTGCACTGTACATTACTGTTGCACTGTACATTGCTGTCGTACTATCCACACTGCTACACTACATTGCTGTTGCACTGTAAATTGCCGTTGTACTATCCACACTGCTACACTACATTGCTGTTGCACTGTACATTACTGTTGCACTGTACATTGCTGTCGTACTATCCACACTGCTACACTACATTGCTGTTGCACTGTACATTACTGTTGCACTGTACATTGCTGTCGTACTATTCACACTGCTACACTACATTGCTGTTGCACTGTAAATTGCCGTTGTACTATCCACACTGCTACAGTACATTGCTGTTGCACTGTACGTTGCTGCTGCACTGTACATTGCTGCTACACTACACTGCTGTTGCACTGTACATTGCTGCTACACTACATTGCTGTTGCACTGTACATTGCTGCTTCACTGTACATTGCTGTCATACTATCCGCACTGCTACACCGCATTGCTGTTGCACTTTACATTGCTGTCATACTATCCACACTGCTTGTTGTACTGTACATTGCTGTTGCACTGTACGTTGCTGCTGCACTGTACACTGCTGCTGCACTGTACATTGCTTTCGTACTATCGACACTGCTACACTACGTTTGCTGTTGCACTGTACATTGCTGTCGTACTATCCACACTGCTACACTACATTGCTGTTGCACTGTACATTGCCATTGTACTATCCACACTGCTACACTACATTGCTGTTGCACTGTACACTGCTGTCGTACTATCCACACTGCTACACTACATTGCTGCTGCACTGTATGTTGCTGCTGCACTGTACGTTGCTGCTACACTACATTGCTGTTGCACTGTACATTGCTGTCGTACTATCCGCACTGCTACACTACATTGCTGTTGCACTATACATTGCTGTTGCACTGTACATTGCTGTCGCACTGTACATTGCTGTCATACTATCCGCACTGCTACACTACAATGCTGTTGCACTGTACACTGCTGTTGCACTGTACATTGCTGTCGTACTATCCACATTGCTGTTGCACTGTACATTGCCGTCGTACTATCCACACTGCTACACTACATTGCTGTTGCACTGTACATTGCCGTCGTACTATCCACACTGCTACACTACATTGCTGTTGCACTGTACATTGCCGTCGTACTATCCACACTGCTACACTACATTGCTGCTGCACTGTACATTGCCGTCGTACTATCCACACTGCTACACTACATTGCTGTTGCACTGTACATTGCTGTCGTACTATCCACACTGCTACACTACATTGCTGTTGCACTGTACATTGCTGTTGCACTGTACACTGCTGTCGTACTATCCACACTGCTACACTACATTGCTGTTGCACTGTACATTGCTGTTGCACTGTACACTGCTGTCATACTATCCACACTGCTACACTACATTGCTGCTGCACTGTACATTGCCGTCGTACTATCCACACTGCTACACTACATTGCTGTTGCACTGTACATTGCTGTCGTACTATCCACACTGCTACACTACATTGCTGTTGCACTGTACATTACTGTTGCACTGTACATTGCTGTCGTACTATCCACACTGCTACACTACATTGCTGTTGCACTGTAAATTGCCGTTGTACTATCCACACTGCTACACTACATTGCTGTTGCACTGTACATTACTGTTGCACTGTACATTGCTGTCGTACTATCCACACTGCTACACTACATTGCTGTTGCACTGTACATTACTGTTGCACTGTACATTGCTGTCGTACTATTCACACTGCTACACTACATTGCTGTTGCACTGTAAATTGCCGTTGTACTATCCACACTGCTACAGTACATTGCTGTTGCACTGTACGTTGCTGCTGCACTGTACATTGCTGCTACACTACACTGCTGTTGCACTGTACATTGCTGCTACACTACATTGCTGTTGCACTGTACATTGCTGCTTCACTGTACATTGCTGTCATACTATCCGCACTGCTACACCGCATTGCTGTTGCACTTTACATTGCTGTCATACTATCCACACTGCTTGTTGTACTGTACATTGCTGTTGCACTGTACGTTGCTGCTGCACTGTACACTGCTGCTGCACTGTACATTGCTTTCGTACTATCGACACTGCTACACTACGTTGCTGTTGCACTGTACATTGCTGTCGTACTATCCACACTGCTACACTACATTGCTGTTGCACTGTACATTGCCATTGTACTATCCACACTGCTACACTACATTGCTGTTGCACTGTACACTGCTGTCGTACTATCCACACTGCTACACTACATTGCTGCTGCACTGTATGTTGCTGCTGCACTGTACGTTGCTGCTACACTACATTGCTGTTGCACTGTACATTGCTGTCGTACTATCCGCACTGCTACACTACATTGCTGTTGCACTATACATTGCTGTTGCACTGTACATTGCTGTCGCACTGTACATTGCTGTCATACTATCCGCACTGCTACACTACAATGCTGTTGCACTGTACACTGCTGTTGCACTGTACATTGCTGTCGTACTATCCACATTGCTGTTGCACTGTACATTGCTGTCGTACTATCCACACTGCTACACTACATTGCTGTTGCACTGTACATTGCCGCCGTACTATCCACACTGCTACACTACATTGCTGTTGCACTGTACATTGCCGTCGTACTATCCACACTGCTACACTACATTGCTGTTGCACTGTACTTTGCCGTCGTACTATCCACACTGCTACACTACATTGCTGTTGCACTGTACATTGCCGTCATACTATCCACACTGCTACACTACATTGCTGCTGCACTGTACATTGCCGTCGTACTATCCACACTGCTACACTACATTGCTGTTGCACTGTACATTGCTGTCGTACTATCCACACTGCTACACTACATTGCTGTTGCACTGTACATTGCTGTTGCACTGTACACTGCCGTCGTACTATCCACACTGCTACACTACATTGCTGTTGCACTGTACATTGCTGCTGCACTGTACATTGCTGCTGCACTGTACATTGCTACTACACTGTACACTGCTGCTGCACTGTACATTGCTTTCGTACTATCGACACTGCTACACTACGTTGCTGTTGCACTGCACATTGCTGTCGTACTATCCACACTGCTACACTACATTGCTGTTGCACTGTACATTGCCATTGTACTATCCACACTGCTACACTACATTGCTGTTGCACTGTACACTGCTGTCGTACTATCCACACTGCTACACTACATTGCTGCTGCACTGTATGTTGCTGCTGCACTGTACGTTGCTGCTACACTACATTGCTGTTGCACTGTACATTGCTGTCGTACTATCCGCACTGCTACACTACATTGCTGTTGCACTGTACATTGCTGTCGTAGTATCCGCACTGCTACACTACAATGCTGTTGCACTCTACACTGCTGTTGCACTGTACATTGCTGTCGTACTATCCACATTGCTGTTGCACTGTACATTGCTGTCGTACTATCCACACTGCTACACTACATTGCTGTTGCACTGTACATTGCCGTCGTACTATCCACACTGCTACACTACATTGCTGTTGCACTGTACATTGCCGTCGTACTATCCATACTGCTACACTACATTGCTGTTGCACTGTACATTGCCGTCGTACTATCCACACTGCTACACTACATTGCTGTTGCACTGTACATTGCCGTCGTACTATCCACACTGCTACACTACATTGCTGCTGCACTGTACATTGCCGTCGTACTATCCACACTGCTACACTACATTGCTGTTGCACTGTACATTGCTGTCGTACTATCCACACTGCTACACTACATTGCTGTTGCACTGTACATTGCTGTTGCACTGTACACTGCTGTCGTACTATCCACACTGCTACACTACATTGCTGTTGCACTGTACATTGCTGTTGCACTGTACACTGCTGTCATACTATCCACACTGCTACACTACATTGCTGCTGCACTGTACATTGCTGTCGTACTATCCGCACTGCTACACTACATTGCTGTTGCACTATACATTGCTGTTGCACTGTACATTGCTGTCGCACTGTACATTGCTGTCGTACTATCCACATTGCTGTTGCACTGTACATTGCTGTCGTACTATCCACACTGCTACACTACATTGCTGTTGCACTGTACATTGCCGCCGTACTATCCACACTGCTACACTACATTGCTGTTGCACTGTACATTGCCGTCGTACTATCCACACTGCTACACTACATTGCTGTTGCACTGTACTTTGCCGTCGTACTATCCACACTGCTACACTACATTGCTGTTGCACTGTACATTGCCGTCGTACTATCCACACTGCTACACTACATTGCTGCTGCACTGTACATTGCCGTCGTACTATCCACACTGCTACACTACATTGCTGTTGCACTGTACATTGCTGTCGTACTATCCACACTGCTACACTACATTGCTGTTGCACTGTACATTGCTGTTGCACTGTACACTGCCGTCGTACTATCCACACTGCTACACTACATTGCTGTTGCACTGTACATTGCTGCTGCACTGTACATTGCTGCTGCACTGTACATTGCTACTACACTGTACACTGCTGCTGCACTGTACATTGCTTTCGTACTATCGACACTGCTACACTACGTTGCTGTTGCACTGCACATTGCTGTCGTACTATCCACACTGCTACACTACATTGCTGTTGCACTGTACATTGCCATTGTACTATCCACACTGCTACACTACATTGCTGTTGCACTGTACACTGCTGTCGTACTATCCACACTGCTACACTACATTGCTGCTGCACTGTATGTTGCTGCTGCACTGTACGTTGCTGCTACACTACATTGCTGTTGCACTGTACATTGCTGTCGTACTATCCGCACTGCTACACTACATTGCTGTTGCACTATACATTGCTGTTGCACTGTACATTGCTGTCGTACTATCCGCACTGCTACACTACAATGCTGTTGCACTCTACACTGCTGTTGCACTGTACATTGCTGTCGTACTATCCACATTGCTGTTGCACTGTACATTGCTGTCGTACTATCCACACTGCTACACTACATTGCTGTTGCACTGTACATTGCCGTCGTACTATCCACACTGCTACACTACATTGCTGTTGCACTGTACATTGCCGTCGTACTATCCACACTGCTACACTACATTGCTGTTGCACTGTACATTGCCGTCGTACTATCCACACTGCTACACTACATTGCTGTTGCACTGTACATTGCCGTCGTACTATCCACACTGCTACACTACATTGCTGCTGCACTGTACATTGCCGTCGTAATATCCACACTGCTACACTACATTGCTGTTGCACTGTACATTGCTGTCGTACTATCCACACTGCTACACTACATTGCTGTTGCACTGTACATTGCTGTTGCACTGTACACTGCTGTCGTACTATCCACACTGCTACACTACATTGCTGTTGCACTGTACATTGCTGTTGCACTGTACACTGCTGTCATACTATCCACACTGCTACACTACATTGCTGCTGCACTGTACATTGCTGTCGTACTATCCACACTGCTACACTACATTGCTGTTGCACTGTACATTACTGTTGCACTGTACATTGCTGTCGTACTATCCACACTGCTACACTACATTGCTGTTGCACTGTAAATTGCCGTTGTACTATCCACACTGCTACACTACATTGCTGTTGTACTGTACATTACTGTTGCACTGTACATTGCTGTCGTACTATCCACACTGCTACACTACATTGCTGTTGCACTGTACATTACTGTTGCACTGTACATTGCTGTCGTACTATTCACACTGCTACACTACATTGCTGTTGCACTGTAAATTGCCGTTGTACTATCCACACTGCTACACTACATTGCTGTTGCACTATACATTGCTGTTGCACTGTACATTGCTGTCGTACTATCCGCACTGCTACACTACAATGCTGTTGCACTGTACACTGCTGTTGCACTGTACATTGCTGTCGTACTATCCACATTGCTGTTGCACTGTACATTGCTGTCGTACTATCCACACTGCTACACTACATTGCTGTTGCACTGTACATTGCCGTCGTACTATCCACACTGCTACACTACATTGCTGTTGCACTGTACATTGCCGTCGTACTATCCACACTGCTACACTACATTGCTGTTGCACTGTACATTGCCGTCGTACTATCCACACTGCTACACTACATTGCTGTTGCACTGTACATTGCCGTCGTTCTATCCACACTGCTACACTACATTGCTGCTGCACTGTACATTGCCGTCGTACTATCCACACTGCTACACTACATTGCTGTTGCACTGTACATTGCCGTCGTACTATCCACACTGCTACACTACATTGCTGTTGCACTGTACATTGCTGTTGCACTGTACACTGCTGTCGTACTATCCACACTGCTACACTACATTGCTGTTGCACTGTACATTGCTGTTGCACTGTACACTGCTGTCATACTATCCACACTGCTACACTACATTGCTGCTGCACTGTACATTGCTGTCGTACTATCCACACTGCTACACTACATTGCTGTTGCACTGTACATTACTGTTGCACTGTACATTACTGTCGTACTATCCACACTGCTACACTACATTGCTGTTGCACTGTAAATTGCCGTTGTACTATCCACACTGCTACACTACATTGCTGTTGCACTGTACATTACTGTTGCACTGTACATTGCTGTCGTACTATCCACACTGCTACACTACATTGCTGTTGCACTGTACATTACTGTTGCACTGTACATTGCTGTCGTACTATTCACACTGCTACACTACATTGCTGTTGCACTGTAAATTGCCGTTGTACTATCCACACTGCTACACTACATTGCTGTTGCACTGTACGTTGCTGCTGCACTGTACATTGCTGCTACACTACATTGCTGTTGCACTGTACATTGCTGCTACACTACATTGCTGTTGCACTGTACATTGCTGCTTCACTGTACACTGCTGTCATACTATCCGCACTGCTACACCGCATTGCTGTTGCACTGTACATTGCTGTCATACTATCCACACTGCTTGTTGTACTGTACATTGCTGTTGCACTGTACGTTGCTGCTGCACTGTACATTGCTGCTGCACTGTACATTGCTGCTGCACTGTACATTGCTGCTACACTACATTGCTGTTGCACTGTACATTGCTACTACACTGTACACTGCTGCTGCACTGTACATTGCTTTCGTACTATCGACACTGCTACACTACGTTGCTGTTGCACTGTACATTGCTGTCGTACTATCCACACTGCTACACTACATTGCTGTTGCACTGTACATTGCCGTCGTACTATCCACACTGCTACACTACATTGCTGCTGCACTGTACATTGCCGTCGTACTATCCACACTGCTACACTACATTGCTGTTGCACTGTACATTGCCGTCGTACTATCCACACTGCTACACTACATTGCTGTTGCACTGTACATTGCTGTTGCACTGTACACTGCTGTCGTACTATCCACACTGCTACACTACATTGCTGTTGCACTGTACATTGCTGTTGCACTGTACACTGCTGTCATACTATCCACACTGCTACACTACATTGCTGCTGCACTGTACATTGCTGTCGTACTATCCACACTGCTACACTACATTGCTGTTGCACTGTACATTACTGTTGCACTGTACATTGCTGTCGTACTATCCACACTGCTACACTACATTGCTGTTGCACTGTAAATTGCCGTTGTACTATCCACACTGCTACACTACATTGCTGTTGCACTGTACATTACTGTTGCACTGTACATTGCTGTCGTACTATCCACACTGCTACACTACATTGCTGTTGCACTGTACATTACTGTTGCACTGTACATTGCTGTCGTACTATTCACACTGCTACACTACATTGCTGTTGCACTGTAAATTGCCGTTGTACTATCCACACTGCTACACTACATTGCTGTTGCACTGTACGTTGCTGCTGCACTGTACATTGCTGCTACACTACATTGCTGTTGCACTGTACATTGCTGCTACACTACATTGCTGTTGCACTGTACATTGCTGCTTCACTGTACACTGCTGTCATACTATCCGCACTGCTACACCGCATTGCTGTTGCACTGTACATTGCTGTCATACTATCCACACTGCTTGTTGTACTGTACATTGCTGTTGCACTGTACGTTGCTGCTGCACTGTACATTGCTGCTGCACTGTACATTGCTGCTGCACTGTACATTGCTGCTACACTACATTGCTGTTGCACTGTACATTGCTACTACACTGTACACTGCTGCTGCACTGTACATTGCTTTCGTACTATCGACACTGCTACACTACGTTGCTGTTGCACTGTACATTGCTGTCGTACTATCCACACTGCTACACTACATTGCTGTTGCACTGTACATTGCCATTGTACTATCCACACTGCTACACTACATTGCTGTTGCACTGTACACTGCTGTCGTACTATCCACACTGCTACACTACATTGCTGCTGCACTGTACACTGCTGTCGTACTATCCACACTGCTACACTACATTGCTGCTGCACTGTACATTGCCATCATACTATCCACACTGCTACACTACATTGCTGCTGCACTGTACATTGCCGTCGTACTATCCACACTGCTACACTACATTGCTGCTGCACTGTACATTGCCGTCGTACTATCCACACTGCTACACTACTTTGCTGTTGCACTGTACATTGCTGTCGTACTATCCACACTGCTACACTACATTGCTGTTGCACTGTACATTACTGTTGCATTGTACATTGCTGTCGTACTATCCACACTGCTACACTACATTGCTGTTGCACTGTACATTGCCATTGTACTATCTACACTGCTACACTACATTGCTGTTGCACTGTATGTTGCTATTGCACTGTATGTTGCTGCTACACTACATTGCTGTTGCACTGTACATTGCTGCTGCACTGTACATTGCCTTTGCACTGTACATTGCTGTCGTACTATCCGCACTGCTACACTACATTGCTGTTGCACTATCCACACTGCTACACTGCATTGCTGTTGCACTGTACATTGCTGTCATACTATCCACACTGCTTGTTGTACTGTACATTGCTGTTGCACTGTACATTGCTGCTACACTACATTGCTGTTGCACTGTACATTGCTGTCATACTATCCACACTGCTTGTTGTACTGTACATTGCTGTTGCACTGTACACTGCTGCTGCACTGTACATTGCTGTCGTACTATCCACACTGCTACACTACATTGCTGTTGCACTGTACATTGCTGTCATACTATCCACACTGCTACACTACATTGCTGTTGCACTGTACATTGCTGTCATACTATCCACACTGCTACACTACATTGCTGTTGCACTGTACATTGCTGTCGTACTATCCACACTGCTATACTACATTGCTGTTGCACTGTACATTGCTGTCATACTATCCACACTGCTACACTACGTTGCTGTTGCACTGTACATTGCTATCATACTATCCACACTGCTACACTACATTGCTGTTGCACTGTACATTGCTGTCGTACTATCCACACTGCTACACTACATTGCTGTTGCACTGTACATTGCTGTCGTACTATCCACACTGGTTGTTGTACTGTACATTGCTGTCGTACTATCCACACTGGTTGTTGTACTGTACATTGCTGTCGTACTATCCACACTGCTACACTACATTGCTGCTGCACTGTACATTGCTGCTACACTACTTTGCTGTTGCACTGTACACTGCTACTACACTGTACACTGCTGCTGCACTGTACATTGCTGTCATACTATCGACACTGCTACACTACATTGCTGTTGCACTGTACATTGCTGTCGTACTATCCACACTGCTACACTACATTGCTGTTGCACTGTGCATTGCTGCTGCACTGTGCATTGCTGCTTTATATAAGATTGGGCACAAGAAGACTGTCGTCCCACATAGCTTCCTAATCGTGCTGCTTTTCCTGGTTTTGCTGCCTCGGCCATGCTCAGGTCAACAGTGAAGAACGTTTTGGTTGTTTAAGCACATGTGCACTGTTTCAGCTTTTCCAGCACTCAGCACATACTGTACATATAGATGATTATTTTAAGTATTACCAACCCCTCTGATAATCATCTGCAAACATGTAACTAAAGAACATTTCCGGAACACTCAGGCAGGACAGGAAAAGCTTTGTCATTAAAGATAAAGAAAGCAGGTGCTGACCTACAGTTGTTCTCAGATGTTCTTATCTGTTTGTAATTTCACCGCCCGCTGCGGATTTTTGTCTTCTGATCAAACAACAGCTGCTGGACTGACGTCTGCCTGTCAAGCAATACCAGCATCATCCAGTCTGCAGCAGAGGAGTGTGATGTTAACGACGTTTGTAACATATATTAAACCACAGCTCACAGGCGACACAACGTCGTGTTTGCATGTTACAGCTGCTCCTTAACAAACAAATTTCAGTCAGGAATTGCATTCACAGTTTCTCAGCATCCCAAGTCTTCTGCACTGAAAGAAACATCTGGTCACTCTCTTGGCCTTGCACCTTCCTGCTCTACATCATTTATTGGCCCAAATAAATTACAAAGTGATATTAAGAAACAGACATGATGTCATACTTCTGTGATCTGCATTGATCCTGTTCAGGTTTTATTAATAAAATGTGATACATCTATCATTCTGCGGTGAAGATTCCAGGATAGTGAAAGAAACTGGCCAGCATCCATGGATGAAGTTCTGCTGGATCACAGCAGAATTTATGAAGAACAAATTTAGTGTATCTGCATGTGACATCTTCATTTCTAAAATAAAGGGGAAAAAACTCTTTCATTTTCAATATGTGTATAAATACCATATAGGCACTGAGGCCCATTGGTGCTGGTGTTTAACTCAGGGTTCTGTATCATGAAACGGATGAAACATCCTATGACTTCCCCTGGACGAGATGCCAGGCTGACGCAGGTTACATAAGCATAAGCATGATTAAAACCTTTCAGCTTCTTGGGGGGGGCTCTGCCCCTCCAGATCCCCCGCCTTTTTAGGCATTATCCTTATTTTGCCTTTCAGCTTCTGGAGGGGCTCTGCCCCCATACTCTCCACCTTTTTAATCATTTTTCTTTTTTTGTTTTTCAGCTGACCCCCCTAATTATAGCCCTCTTACCCCCTGCCACTTTAAGCATTTTTTTTTAATGTAGATGTAAATTAATATTCAACGTTTTCAGTTAATTGACAGTATGGCTGTACAATATGGTATAATATGGCCAAATTATCATATCTCAATATTGTCATATAAATTGTCATGCAAATGTCACTTATATACATGCTGTCCATATTCTTGAGTCACTTAGGTGGGTAGGGAGAGTTCCCATGCTTTCCCAAAAGCAAATTCCCAAAAGCTTTTCAACCTACTATCCCTGGTTCTCAAGACCAGGCACCTAAGTGGCTCGACTCTTTTTTTTTTTTCTTTAAAGATATTTGCCTTAGTAAACACTAGTTAAGTTCCACCTTAGATTTGGAATGTATCATAGAAGATATACCTGATTGAATTTTCATATCAATATGGTATACAATATGACTATGATTTGACACAAAGTGCAGTAACAGTGAAAATTAAACATTCTTAAACAAAACAGTAATACTATCACACTCATTTTGCACTCATCATAAGGTTAGGATACGAGGTCTGTCAAAGTAACGGTCCTTTTTATTTTTTTCAAAAACTATATGGATTTCATTCATATGTTTTTACGTCAGACATGCTTGAACCCTCGTGCACATGCATGAGTTTTTCCACGCCTGTCGGTGACGTCATTCGCCTGTGAGCACGCCTTGTGGAAGGAGTGGTCCTGCCCCCTCGTTGGATTTTCATTGTCTGGAAATGGCGGAATGAAAAGGACTTTTTTTCCATCAGAATTTTTTCAGAAGCTGTTAGAGTCTGGCACCTGGAAACCATTCGAAAAATTTATCTGGCTTTTGGTGAAAATTTTACGGGATTCACAGAGAATAAGGTCTGTTAGTACAGCTTGAAGGACCCCTTTAAGGACGCTCGGCGCACCACGCTCCGAGCTGCGACAACGCGGCACAAGCCACCGGACCATTTCTAAGCTGATGGCTCTGTGAATACGAGCCCGTCGTGTGCTCTTTCTCTGGTTATCACAAGAGCTGGACATCAGCCATTTTCCGGCAGATTTCACTTTTAACAAGAGATTTAGTCATGGAAAGCCGCACGGAGGCTTCGCGCGTAAAGACCGATTCGCTTTGGAAGCGAGACAAAGGAACACCTCCGTTTCAGCGTGTCAGAGGACAAGTTTGGACATGTCCAGCTCTCCACAATTTCACTGATACTTACTGGACTGGTAAGCATTGAAAGCCAAGATAGACATGTCCAAACTTGTCCTCTGACACGCTGAAATGGAGGTGTTCCTTTGTCTCGCTTCCAAAGCGAATCGAAATGGTCCGGTGGCTTGTGCCGCGTCATCGCAGCTCGGAGCGCGACGTGCCGAGCGTCCTTAAAGGGGTCCTTAAAGGGGTCCTTAAAGGGGTCCTTAAAGCTGTAGTAACAGACCTTATTCTCTATGAAGCCCGTAAAATTTTCACCGAAAGCCAGATAAATTTTTCGAATGGTTTCCAGGTGCCAGTCTCTAACAGCTTCTGAAAAAATACTGATGGAAAAAAGTCCTTTTCATTCCGCCATTTCCAGACAATGAAAATCCGACGAGGGGGCGGAATCCCTAAATTCTTTGCAATTGAACATTGAGAAACATTGTTCTTAAACTGTTGGACTATTTTTTCACGCAGTTGTTCACCAAGTGGTGATCCTCACCCCATCTTTGCTTGTGAACGGCTGAGCCTTTTGGGGATGCTCCTTTTATACCCAATCATGACACTCCCCTGTTGCCAGTTAGGTGTTCTTTGAGCATTCATCAACTTTTCCAGTCTTTCCTTGCCCTGTCCCAACTTTTTTAAAATGTGTTGCAGGCATCCATTTCAAAATGAGCAAATATTTGCACAAAAACAATAAAGTTTATCAGTTTGAACATTAAATATCTTGTCTTTGTGGTGTATTCAATTGAATATAGGTTGAAGAGGATTTGCAAATCATTTTGTTTTTATTTACATTTTACACAGCATCCCAACTTCACTGGAATTTGGGTTGTACATCATGCACAATTTACACTAAAATTTAAAATGGTGACGGAAAATCTGCCAAAAGATTGTTGAGCCATTATTGTTTGTGATTTTATACGAAACCTCTCACGAAGTAGTAGTTTTGCAGCACATTGTTAATCATGGGTTTGCCACTGAGAGTGCAACTGCACAGAAATATTTCTATCCACATCCCCATAACAACCGAAAAATGAAGCTGAAATCCAAATTAAAGTTAATGAAAACCTTTGATTTCTTCCATTTAATCAGCACAGCAAACGCTGCCATATGCAAAACAGAAAAGCTGGAATTTATGAAGATTACAAAGTAAAAACATTTTATTCTCAGCCAGACAGTCAGGTAAGTGGTGGGCAGCAGTCAGACAATCAATCACAGAAAAGTTAATGCCTGTTCTCAGTTTCTTGGATATGCTGGATATCCTGAAAGGTCACAGTTTGAAACCTCGTCCATATCTTGAATGTCTGTGATGAACCGGGATATCATTGTGTTGTGGGCTTGTTTTATCCTTGGGGAAATATTTAAAAATTCTTAAAAAAATCTTTTTTTCTGTCATGAAATTTGACTTAATTAATCCCTTGTGTATTGCACAAGTTGTCATACAAGGTTGTGCTGAAGTTGTACTGTTTTTGCACGTCACATTGTACAAGTCTGGAACATTTCAAAGCTAGAAAACACCTCACTTCTGAGTCCTCAATCTAAATAGCAATGACACGAGATCAAGCACACACAACTCTTAAAAACAATGACAGATCTAATTTAAAATCTGATTTAACTCTTGTTACACCCAAAAACACACTCACTCACTCACTCATCTTCAACTGCTTACTCCAGTTAAGGGTCACGGTGGAGGGGAGGGGGCAGGAGCCTGGGCTGGAGCCTATCCCAGTAGTCATAGGGTGTAACACGTGGTACACCCTAGACAAGACAAGCAAACACATTGACACCCATATAATTTAAAGTTTCCACTCCACCTAACCTGCACGTCTTTGAATGTGGGAGGAAGCCAGAACACCCGGAGAGAACCCACGCAAACACGGGGAGAACATGCAATCTCCACACAGGAAGGCCGCAGGTAGGAATCGATCCCATGGCTTTCTTGCTGTGAGGCAACAGTGCTAACCACTAAACCACCGTGCTGCCCCCAAAAATACACCCATAGTTCATTAAATGTCAAAAAAATAACCCTTTTGCTTCTTTGGCCCTTACTGTGTGTTCATGTGACATGGCATTTAAATAGTAAAGTGGAGTTGGACGCAGCCAAATACACTTGCACAATGTGATTTAGTCTGTGTACTATTATCTGTTAAGATAGAAACCTAAATGTTGCTGTTCATGAAGATGTTATTTTTGAGTTGTGCATGATCCAATGAATGCTAAAGCAGTTTTATAATTTCTTGTGTTGTGGTTTGAAGTGCAGCTTCTTCACTCTCATTACGCTGTGCCATCACCTTAATGGTAAATATCTGTTAGCAAAGTAACTATTTATGGAATAAAAATGATCAAATCTAAGTATGAATTTTCAAGTTACACTCATTATTGTCATTTTTACCATAAGCCATCAAATATGACCTTCAGATATTGTGAAGACTTTGCATCCATCCATGCTCAGCATAGGTCCAGTCCTATTGCCAAAGTCTTCACATTTAAAGGGAACATTCTTGGGACACAGACCTTGGACAAGTTCAAAGATGGCTAACCTTGAGTTATTGTTAGAGATATTTTAAGAGGTTAAGAAGTGACATTCTGTTTCATATTTTTATTCAATGAATCATGCAAATGCATTTTTTTTTTTTTGTGTGTGGGGGTGACAGCCAATTTTCGTAGAGCAGCACGGTGATGTCATTGGCTGGTCTCTCTGGCGCTACCAAACCACTTCATTTAACTGTAAATATAATGTTTCTCATATATTATGTACAAGCTAGTGAGAAATAAACACTTCTACTGAAAATGTTGTTTTTGTAACCTGATAACACCTCTGGAGTGATTTACAAGACATTTCTCAGACGTAAGCGTGCATGCTAACTTCCGCTAACTCAAATCTAACTTTTGTTCTTGTCAAATATGTGTAAATATAAGTTGTTTCTCATATATTATGTAAAAGCTAGCAATAAATAACCACTTCTAAAACTGAAAATGCTGCTTTTGGAAACTGATAACATCTCTGGAGTTATTTACAAGACATCTCATGGACGTTAATGTACACGCAAACTTCCACTAACTCTAAGATAACTTCCGCTGTTCTCAAAAGCTCATGTATGCGCACACGCAGGCCCTCCTACAGACATCCTTTAAAAGTAAATAAAATATTCCTTATGATTGATTGAGTTTATCCTGCAACATAAATATAAACATACAGATGTGAATACATCAATGATACACGGATAGCACGATAAAGCATAAATGCTTATTTCCATTGTGGTCCTTGCGAAATTATCATAAAACAAAATAGAGGGCTTGAATGAAGATGTGCAGCTTGTACAGAAGGCAATCAGATCTTCAAAATAAATGTAAATAACAGTAAATGTGTAATTATATATATATATATATATATATATATATATAGCAGCACTATCATTGCGATGATCTTGAGCTCTGTGTAGCAGCTGTTCTGTGTGTGTGTGCACATTTACTGATCGCATGATCACAAGTGATGGCGGGTGGTAGGTGGGGGTCATGCAAGGTCAAGTGGGGTCATGAGTGGTATCCTGACATTCTGCCAGTATAATCACCTATTTATTTAACAACCAAACTGACAGAGAGAGTGAAAACAAAGAGACTGAGGGTGACATTAAAAGACGGGGAGTTGATTAACATCCAGCATGATCAATACTGAGCTTATTTATAGGCATCACACCTTTAAATAATCTCAGTATTGGCATGTACTCTATGTGTTTATATCTGTAGCCATCTATCCATTATAAATAATAGGGACTGGATTATTTTTCTTAGGCTGTTGCTGCCCTCTTTTGGGAAAAGCCAGTTCTGGGGTCAACTTTGCATGAACCTACCAGCCTTCACCACATGGTGGTGATACAGAACAGCTGCTGAAACCGTGAAAATCACTGAATGGTGAATGTGAGATCCAAAGGGGAATATGACAACAGGTGATGATGACATGATGAATGTTCTCTGATCTCTGGTGATTAAAAATAAATAAATAAATACATCTAAATAATGTGGCTTTCAACTTTGGTTTCCTTTTCATTTCCCAATTTTTGTTGTAAGGAGCATTTTGTTACAACATGAAATTTGTAAAATATTTTCTTAGTTTGGCCTTAATTTGCCTTCTTATATTACGTCAACTGTAAAGCCAAAACAAGAATATAAAATGCACTCTCTGATGATTAAAAATAAATATGTAAATAGCTAAATAATGTGGCTTTCAATATTGGTTTCCTTTTCATTTACCAAATTTTTTTGTAAGGAGCATTTTGTTACAGCATTAAATTTGTAAAATATTTTATTATTTTGGCTTTAATTTGCCTTCTTATATTATGTCAACTGTAAATCCAAAACAAGAATGTAAAATGCACTCTTTGATGATTAAAAATAAATATCAATCAATCAATCAATTTTATTTATATAGCGCCAAATCACAACAAACAGTTGCCCCAAGGCGCTTTATATTGTAAGGCAAGGCCATACAATAATTACGTAAAAACCCCAACGGTCAAAACGACCCCCTGTGAGCAAGCACTTGGCGACAGTGGGAAGTAAAAACTCCCTTTTAACAGGAAGAAACCTCCAGCAGAATCAGGCTCAGGGAGGGGCAGTCTTCTGCTAGGACTGGTTGGGGCTGAGGGAGAGAACCAGGAAAAAGACATGCTGTGGAGGGGAGCAGAGATCAATCACTAATGATTAAATGCAGAGTGGTGCATACAGAGCAAAAAGAGAAAGAAACACTCAGTGCATCATGGGAACCCCCCAGCAGTCTAAATCTATAGCAGCATAACTAAGGGATGGTTCAGGGTCACCCGATCCAGCCCTAACTATAAGCTTTAGCAAAAAGGAAAGTTTTAAGCCTAATCTTAAAAGTAGAGAGGGTGTCTGTCTCCCTGATCTGAATTGGGAGCTGGTTCCACAGGAGAGGAGCCTGAAAGCTGAAGGTTCTGCCTCCCATTCTACTCTTACAAACCCTAGGAACTACAAGTAAGCCTGCAGTCTGAGAGTGAAGCGCTCTATTGGGGTGATATGGTACTATGAGGTCCCTAAGATAAGATGGGACCTGATTATTCAAAACCTTATAAGTAAGAAGAAGAATTTTAAATTCTATTCTAGAATTAACAGGAAGCCAATGAAGAGAGGCCAATATGGGTGAGATATGCTCTCTCCTTCTAGTCCCCGTTAGTACTCTAGCTGCAGCATTTTGAATTAACTGAAGGCTTTTCAGGGAACTTTTAGGACAACCTGATAATAATGAATTACAATAGTCCAGCCTAGAGGAAATAAATGCATGAATTAGTTTTTCAGCATCACTCAGACAAGACCTTTCTAATTTTAGAGATATTGCATAAATGCAAAAAAAGCAGTCCTACATATTTAATATGCGCATTGAATGACATATCCTGATCAAAAATGACTCCAAGATTTCTCACAGTATTACTAGAGGTCAGGGTAATGCCATCCAGAGTAAGGATCTGGTTAGACACCATGTTTCTAAGATTTGTGGGGCCAAGTACAATAACTTCAGTTTTATCTGAGTTTAAAAGCAGGAAATTAGAGGTCATCCATGTCTTTATGACTGTAAGACAATCCTGCAGTTTAGCTAATTGGTGTTTGTCCTCTGGCTTCATGGATAGATAAAGCTGGGTATCATCTGCGTAACAATGAAAATTTAAGCAATGCCGTCTAATAATACTGCCTAAGGGAAGCATGTATAAAGTGAATAAAATTGGTCCTAGCACAGAACCTTGTGGAACTCCATAATTAACCTTAGTCTGTGAAGAAGATTCCCCATTTACATGAACAAATTGTAATCTATCAGATAAATATGATTCAAACCACCGCAGCGCAGTGCCTTTAATACCTATGGCATGCTTTAATCTCTGTAATCTGTAATGGGGTAAATATGTAAATAACCAAATAATGTGGCTTTCAATCTTGGTTTCCTTTTCATTTACCAAATTTTTTTTGTAAGGAACATTTTGTTACAGCATGAAATTTGTAAAATATTTTATTATTTTGGCTTTAATTTGCCTTCTTATATTATGTCAACTGTAAATCCAAAACAGGAATGTAAAATGCACTCTCTGATGATTAAAAATAAATATGTAAATAATCAAATAATGTGGCTTTCAATCTTGGTTTCCTTTTCATTTACCAATTTTTTTTGTAAGGAGCATTTTGTTACAGCATGAAATTTGTAAAATATTTTATTATTTTGGCTTTAATTTGCCTTCTTATATTATGTCAACTGTAAATCCAAAACAGGAATGTAAAATGCACTCTCTGATGATTAAAAATAAATATGTAAATAACCAAATAATGTAGCTTTCAATCTTGGTTTCCTTTTCATTTACCAATTTTTTTGTAAGGAGCATTTTGTTACAACATGAAATTTGTAAAATATTTTATTACTTTGGCTTTAATTTGTCTTCTTATATTATGTCATCTGTAAAACCAAAACAAGAATGCCAAATGCACTCTCTATAATTAAAAATAAATAAGTAAATAACTAAATAATGTGGCTTTCAATCTTGGTTTCCTTTTCATTTACCAAGTTTTTTGTAAGGAGCATTTTGTTACAGCATGAAATTTGTAAAATGTTTTCTTACTTTGGCCTTAATTTGCCTTCTTATATATTACGCTAACTGTAAAGCCAAAACAAGAATGTAAATGCACTCTCTGGTGATTAAAAATAAATAAGTAAATAACTAAATAATGTGGCTTTCAGTCTTGGTTTCCTTTTCATTTCCCAATTTTTTTCTAAGGATCATTTTGTTACAGCATGAAATTTGTGAAGTATTTTATTACTCTCATGTTGCAACTGTAAAGCCAAGAACCTAGAAATGCACAATCACGACTTGCCGCAAGACCAGGTTGAAATGCACTCTATCAGCGCACTTTTTGTGTGCTCTTCTGATTTTTGCAAAATTTGAACTAAATGAGTGCATCCTGGAACACTTTGAACTTCAGCCTGATTGATATTCACCAAAACCCTCCAAGGACAATTAACTATACTGAACATAGTCATGATCCTTATTCTCATGCTATTCAGCACATTTTGGACAGTTATTCAGATTCTGGACAGTTATTCAATTTCCAGACAGTAGTTTGGCTTATCATTGAAATGGGTCATATGGAGGTGTGGAAGGGGGTGAAATGGAGGTTGGTGGGCATGGGGCAAGTGTACTTGACAGATCTGGGCAGGTGATGCCAAAATTCACTTACCCATGTAAAAGTTATAACTGCATGAGTGTGGACAGTTATTCAGCGCATTCTGGACAGTTATTCAGTATCTGGACAATGATTCAATTTCCAGACAGTAGTTCGGTTTATCATTGAAAGGGGTCATATAGAGGGGTGGGAGGGAGTCAAATGGAGGTTGGTGGGCATGGGGCAAGGGCACTTGACAAATCTGGCCAAGTGGCACCAAAATTCATTTACCCATGTAAAAGTTATAACTGCATGAGTGTGGACAGTTATTCAGCAGATTCTGGACAGTTATTCAGCATCTGGAAAATGATTAAATTTCCATACAGAAGTTCAGCTTATCATTGAAAGGGGTCATATGGAGGGGTGGGAGGGGGTGAAATGGAGGTTGGTGGGCATGGGGTAAGGGCACTTGACAAATCGGCAGGTGGCGCCAAAATTCACTTGCCCATGTAAAAGTTATAACTGCATGAGTGTGGACAGTTATTCAGTTTCTGGACAGTAGTTCGTCATATCATTAAATACAGTGAAATTGAGGGGTGGGAGGGGTGAAAAGGAGGTTGGTGGGCATGGGGTAAGTGTACTTGACAGATCTGGGCAGGTGACGGAAAAATTCACTTGCCCAGGTAAATAGTAGAGAAGCTTGAATCTTCGACTGGACTGGCTTGCTTGATGTGAGGACGTTTCGCTTCAAATCGCAGAAGCTTCCTCAGCTAAAATTCTTGCTGTGGTAGTCTGACTTCTGTCTTGACTCTTGTAGAGAAGAATAACAGAAGCTACAAAAGCTGGAGTATTAAGGTGGAGTAACAATTGCTCTAATTAGCACCTACTGTGCTCTAGTTAGCACCCTCCTAATGACAGGGTAGCTGTCCCTCCTAACGATGGGACTGACGACTCTCCAGATGATGTGAATGACTCATTACCATGAACAAAAGACTGAAACTGCTTAGACCTGAGTATCCCATTGTAAACAGGGGACAAAGCATGTCTCAGACCTCCTCCCTGGTTAAGGCTGGGTTTTCACATACAATGCCTCCTTCACTCCTCTCTCAAACCATTACTTTTCTCTGGCTAAGATATTAACTTCCTTGTCCTCAAACGTGTGGTTAGTGCCTTTAAAGTGGAGATGAACTGCAGACTGAGGTCCACCGGCGCCCTCTCTGCAGTGCTGGTATAGCCTTTTGTGCAACAGCTGCTTAGTCTCACCTATGTATTGTTCATTACAGTTCTCCTGACATCTGATAGAATACACTACATTGCTCTGTTTGTAACTAGGGATCATGTCCTTAGGGTGAACTAATTTTTGTCTCAAGGTGTTAACAGGTTTAAAGTAAATTGGGATTTTGTGCTGTCTGAAGATCCTCTGTAGTTTTTCCCCTACTCCTGCTAAATAAGGGGGAGACACTCCTCTTCTTCTTGGCTCCATCTCCTGTCTGTCTGGTCTCTTTGTTCTTTGGGACTTCTGCACTTTATCCAGGGACCATCGTGGGTACCAACATACTGTGAGGGCTTTCTGGACAAGTTGTTGTCCTTTAGCCCTTCCCTCTGCAGTTGTGGGCACCTGTAGGGCTCTGTGTTGAAGAGCCCTGATCACCCCGAATTTGTGTTCAAGGGGGTGGTTTGAGCCAAAGAGCATATATTGGTCAGTGTGAGTGGGTTTTCTGTAAACCCCTGTGTGGAGCAGCCTGTTCTCGCCATACGATCGTAACATCACAGTCCAAGAAGGCTAAATGGTTGTTTCTGGCATCCTCACGTGTGAACTTGATATTGGAGTCCACCGAGTTGATGTGTCTGTAAAGGCCTCCACTTCCCGTTGCTTGATTTTAACCCATGTGTCATCGACATATCTGAACCAGTGACTGGGAGAGATGCCCGTGAACAACATCAAGGCTCTCTTCTCCACTAGCTCCATGTACAGATTGGCCACAATGGGGGATACTGGAGACCCCATCGCACATCCATGGATCTGCCTGTAGCAATTACCCCTAAACAGGAAATGGGGATGCAGGTGAACAACGATGTCACCTGCATCCCCACTGCTGAGGCCGTCTCATCTGTGAGGCAGAGGCTGCTGGAGGATGCATCTCTACTTGAAAGGACCAAACTTACACCAGACCACATCTGCCAACTCTTGGAGATCTGTCTCAACACCACGCATTTCCTGTTATTCAGCACATTCTGGACAGTTATATTCAGATTCCAGACAGTAGGCCTAGTTTAGCCTCATCTTACTGTTGAAAGTCCTGAAATTGACTTATTGATGGGTGGCGTGAGGTCAAATGAGGGTTGTGTGGGGCAAGCAAGGGATAGATAAGCTTACTTGACATTATCGAGTCAGATCATCTGATCTGGGCAGATGTATTTTTCGTGGTGGGGGATCTAGAGGTCTACAGTAGGCCTAGATAAGTATTACTCAGTTAGATTTACTTGTCTTGCAATTCATGATGGATTTACTTAGACGGGGCCAAGACTGGGGTGCTGGGGGTGTGAGGGGACAATGACCATTCTAAATCTTAGGCCTAACCACAATACCACCAGTCTAGAACTGTACACTAGGGCTGGCCAGACAGCAAGCTTACCAGATTTTGTATTCTGAAATCTAATAAATTTACAGTTGATTAGGCCCAGGCCTGGATGATTTGTTTGGTTGACAACTCACACCATTTTGAAATTATGTAGACCTAAACACAGATGAGTTAAAATCAGAATTTTCGAAATATTATTTGTACAGTACTCACTTGTCACCTTGACTATTTTTTTTTAATTTTTAAATTGTTTTTGTCATTCTTGTATTTCTAGTTCTTGTTTTTTGATGTGTAACTGTAAGTTCTTTTCATAATTGTTTTTGCAGCACTTTTTTTAAACTAAATTTGTGACTAGAGTGAGGTGTAAGGAGTTGACAGATTTAATTCAAAGCACAAGCCTAATAAATGAGTATATGTCTGTTTACGCTTTCCATATTCTGTCATTGCATTTTTGGTTTAAGCATCAAAACCAAATTATTGTTTTATTTTGGACATTTTTAAAGGTAGAATTCAACAGGGCACATTTATTTCCATTTTAAAAACATTTTTTGTCTATAATACAATGAGAACTGCTTCATCGCGAATTACTGTCTGAATAATGAACTACTGTCTACTGTCTAACTTCACTGCGTCTGTTCATTGTGTACCTTTGCTGGTCTCTGCGCTTCAAATCTGAGTATTTACCGTTCCTGAATTATTGTTCCCCGCATGTTTTTCCTGTTCGTGTGCATTTTGATAACGCCTGTTGCTCAGGATGTGTGGGCTACTGTTTTTTGTACTGTTTGGGTGGATTATCACGTTGGACACGTAAGTAAATAAAACACAGAGTTCCTCACATACTCCTTATGTTTTGCTGCCTGTGTTTTGGGCTATCTTTGACTATCAGCAGAGTAAACACAACACTTACCAACCCCTAGAACAAGCACACCGGCGACATTGGTAAGGAAAAACTCCCTCTGATATTGAGGAAGAAACCTCAAGCAGACCAGACTCAAAGGGGTGACCCTCTGCTTGGGCCATGCTACAAACACAATTAACAATATGAGTATACAGGAAATTTTGGGAGTCCATGCTTGTGCACAGGATGGGAGGCCTGCAGAAGAAGACACCCACTCCCACTTCTGGATGGAGCCGCACCTCAAACGGAGAGAAAACAACTGAATCAGGCATCAAAAAGACAACAAATGAAGTATAATTTGTCAGCATTAAGCAACATGTCCTCATTACACATTCATTTCGATCTCGCTGTGCATGGATCTGACCTGGGACAACCTGTGCAGTAATGAGCAGCTTCCACTCCTCCATTGCTGCATTGATAGGTGCACACCTTACTGTGCACACTGTGTTATGTGGTTCTTCTGCAATACCCTCCTGCATTACACTGATCAATACTTCACATTGAAGCAGCACTATCTTGTAGTGCATGGCCGGCTTAAACCAGCTGAATGCCTCAATACAAATCACCACTGGGGGGATATTGTGTGCATGAGTGTGCAATCTTATTTTTCCAGAAATAATTAACATTTTTCAGGAAATGAGCTCACATTATTGAAAGATTTGAGCTTCTTATGTGCAGCTTCCCTGGATGGTTTGTTCCTGTTGCTGCAGCTTGTTAGATGTGGCCACACTGAGAATTACAGCAGTAACCTATTTACCTGCAGCCGTAATTAAACTGGGGCCTGTACTACGAAGCGGGGTTACTGGCTTATCAGGGTAACTTCGGGAGTAAGATAATGACGTGTGGAGTAACTTCCCGGTTAACCCGTACTACGAAAGGTGGATAGGTTTTGATCGAGGTATGCTGCCATGGCAATTTATGCTGTGTGCCAAACTTGCTCCGAGCAGGTTATGTTCTAGGTTAGCTTGAGGTTTTCGCATAAACACTCCCTTTATAAGTACCGTCCATCCACCTTCAATCACTCCGCAGACAATGCCGGCCTACCTGGATGATCCGTTTGATATTGGGGCACAAATTGTGAGGGGCTCTCTTCGCAGGGCGAGGGTTTTTAAAGACCACCAGAATCCGCTGACATACCCGGACAATATTCTCTATGAAAGATATAGATTCTCAGCCGAGGGAATTCGTTATCTTTGTCAGCTGATCGGGCCAGACGTCTGTAACATCACCCATCGTACACTGTAAAAAAAGACTGTTGTTTTTACAGGAAAACACTGGCAGCTGTGGTTACCAGGGAATTCCTGTAAAAAATACAGCACTTAAATGTACAAAAAAAGAGAGCTCTTGTTTGTAGATTTAACAGTTCTTTTAATGTGAGTCAGCCGTGGTTCATTCACTGTAAGTCCATATACATATTATGTCTGTAATGTTATCTACTGTGCTGCTGTATGTTTTACAAGAATTCCCTGGTAACCACAGCTGCCAGCGTTTTCCTGTACAAAAAAGTCATTTTTACAGTGTAGCAATGCCCGACGATCGAGCAGATAATGTGCCTTGTGCCTGTTTTGCCAGTGGACAATTTATGTATTCCATCGGTGATGCTGAACATCTGAGCAAGAATACTGTATGTCGTATGATTCGCAAGGGAATACTTGCTGTATCTAAACTGTTGGATGCATTTGTCGTTTTCCCTGGCCATTTATCCACAATGCAAATCAAAGAAGGGTTTTATGCAATTGCGGGTAATTACTAATATCAAAATAGATCTAATGCATGTCCTGTTGTGAAAGTGTTGGAACACGGACCCACAACAGGGGGCGCAATGAACGGACAATGGAGAAAGTAAATAACAAGATTTACTACTGAACAAGCAAGAGTAATACAACAAACACAATTTAGGGTCGAATCCGCTGGTGTCGTGTGGGCAGGCTCGAAGGTAGGAGACGTCCGTCTCAGTCGAACCGGAACCACCCAGATCTCCTCTGCCACCGAACCCTGGAAATACTGGAACCGCCAAGTCCCGACTTCCCAGGTGGCCACTGCCTCCGCTCGTCGGATCCGGTACTGCTGGCAGGAGAGAGCAACAACACACAGGAGTGGATGAACGCACCCAGTTACAGAGAGGGGAGAAGCCGCCTCCACCTCTTGACAAAGTTCAGCAGGAAGGTGAGTACTTATCCAAGGAATAAGGTTCTTAGTAGTCACCAGTCCTGAAAAACAGTTTTGACAGTCTTAAGTAATAATGCAAAGTATACCTGCAGAGAATACTACCTTGGTCTTAGGTGATATCTCGGCACTGAGGTGGAGACGCCGTCCTCCTGATATACCTCGGTGCTGAGTGGAAACAGCTGTGTTTGGTGATGGGTGACAGCTGTCACCCAGATTACTCCCATGATGCGGCAGCGCCCTCTGGTGCCTGGAGCCCGCACTCCAGGCAGGGCGCCCTCTGGTGGTGGTGGGCCAGCAGTACCTCTTCAGCGGCCCACACAACAGGACCCCCCCCTCAACGGGCGCCTCCTGGCGCACGGCCGGGCTTGTTCGGATGGCGACGGTAGAAGTCGGCCAGGAGGGCCGGGTCCAGGATGAAGCCCTTCTTCACCCAGGAGCGCTCCTCGGGGCCGTACCCCTCCCAGTCCACCAGATACTGAAAACCCCGGCCCATCCGACGGACGTCAAGGAGCCGGCGGACAGTCCAAGCCGGTGCTCCGTCGATGATCCGGGCAGGAGGCGGTGCCGGACCCGGGGTGCAGAGGGGTGAGGTGCGAAGAGGCTTGATCCGGGAAACATGGAAAACTGGATGGATCCGCAGTGAGGCCGGGAGCTGGAGCCTCACTGCGGCGGGGTTGATGACTTTGAGGATTTTATATGGTCCGATGTATCGTTCTTGCAGTTTAGGAGAGGTAACCTGTAGGGGAATGTCCTTGGTGGATAACCAGACCTCCTGCCCAGGACGATACTTGGGAGCCGGGGCCCGTCGCCGGTCTGCATGTTTCTTCGCCCTCGTCTGGGCCTGCAACAAAGCAGAGCGGGCGGCCCGCCACACCCGACGGCACTTCCGTAGGTGGGCCTGGACCGAGGGCACACCGACCTCTCCCTCAACCACCGGAAACAAGGGGGGCTGATACCCCAAGCACGCCTCAAACGGGGAGAGGCCGGTGGCTGATGACACTTGGCTGTTGTGGGCGTACTCGATCCAGGCCAGATGGGTACTCCAGGCCGTCGGGTGCGCGGCTGTCACACAGCGAAGTGTCTGCTCCAGTTCTTGATTCGCCCGCTCTGCCTGCCCGTTGGTCTGGGGGTGGTACCCAGACGAGAGGCTGACCGTGGCCCCCAGTTCCCGGCAGAAACTCCTCCAGACATGTGAGGTGAACTGGGGACCACGATCGGAGACGATGTCTGATGGTATGCCATGCAGACGGACGACGTGGTGGACCAGGAGGTCCGCTGTCTCCTGGGCCGTAGGGAGCTTCGGGAGGGCCACGAAGTGGGCCGCCTTGGAGAAACGGTCCACTATCGTGAAGATGACAGTGTTTCCCTGGGACGGCGGGAGACCCGTGACGAAATCCAGGCCGATGTGGGACCAGGGGCGATGAGGCACGGGCAATGGCTGTAGTTGCCCTGAGGTTTTTCTATGATCTGCCTTGCCCCTGGCACAGGTGGTACAGGCCTGGATGTAGTCCCGGACGTCGGTCTCCAGGGATGCCCACCAGAAGCGTTGCCGGACGACTGCCACGGTCCTTCGCACCCCTGGGTGACAGGAGAGCTTAGAACCGTGACAGAAGTCCAGGACTGCAGCCCTAGCTTCTGGTGGGACGTATAGTCTGTTTTTTGGTCCGTTTCCGGGGTCCGGGACACGGGTCAGGGCCTCCCGGACGGTCTTCTCCACGTCCCAGGTGAGGGCGGCCACGATAGCGGACTCCGGGATGATGGGATCCGGGGGATCCGACGGTTCCGTTTTGACCTCATCTTCGTGCACCCGGGACAATGCATCCGATCTCTGATTCTTGGTCCCGGGGCGGTAGGTGATCCGGAAGTCAAAACGGCCAAAGAACAGTGACCAGCGGGCTTGCCTGGGGTTCAGACGCTTGGCGGTTCTGATGTACTCCAGGTTCCGATGGTCAGTGAAAACCGTGAATGGCACGGCTGTTCCCTCCAACAGATGTCTCCACTCTTCGAGGGCCTCTTTCACAGCAAGGAGTTCCCGATTGCCGACGTCATAATTCCGCTCAGCGGGGGTCAACCTGCGAGAAAAATAGGCACACGGGTGAAGGACCTTATCGGTCTTCCCGCTCTGGGAGAGCACCGCTCCTATCCCTGAGTCCGAGGCATCCACTTCAACCACCAACTGGCGGCTAGGATCGGGCTGCACCAGAACTGGTGCAGACGAGAAGCGCCGTTTCAACTCCTTGAACGCGGCCTCGCACCGGTCCGACCAGGTGAAGGGAACTTTTGGAGAGGTCAGGGCTGTCAGGGGGCTAACTACCTGACTGTAGCCCTTAATGAACCTCCTGTAGAAATTTGCAAAGCCGAGGAACTGTTGCAGCTTCCTACGGCTTGTAGGTTGGGGCCAATCTCTCACCGCCGCAACCTTGGCCGGGTCCGGGGCGACGGAGTTAGAGGAGATGATAAACCCCAGGAAGGACAAAGAAGTGCGGTGGAACTCACACTTCTCGCCCTTCACAAACAGCCGGTTCTCCAACAACCGCTGTAGGACCTGACGGACATGCCGGACATGAGTCTCAGGATCCGGGGAAAAGATGAGTATATCGTCTAGATATACGAAGACGAACCGGTGCAGGAAGTCCCGCAAGACATCGTTTACCAATGCTTGGAAAGTCGCGGGAGCGTTAGTGAGACCGAACGGCATGACCAGGTACTCAAAATGACCTAAGGGGGTGTTAAATGCCGTCTTCCATTCGTCTCCCTTCCGAATCCGAACCAAATGATACGCATTTCTAAGATCCAGCTTGGTGAAGATTTTGGCTCCATGCAAGGGAGTGAACACTGAATCC
The DNA here is from genome assembly GCF_902500255.1 of Thalassophryne amazonica. Taxonomy (NCBI): domain Eukaryota; kingdom Metazoa; phylum Chordata; class Actinopteri; order Batrachoidiformes; family Batrachoididae; genus Thalassophryne; species Thalassophryne amazonica. Next base: position 34,222,517 of record NC_047119.1, read on the forward strand.
AACAAGGGCAACGGGTATCGGTTGCGAACCGTGATCTCGTTCAACCCCCTGTAATCAATGCATGGACGAAGCCCGCCATCTTTTTTACCCACAAAAAAGAAACCTGCGCCCATCGGTGAGGTGGAATTCCGGATCAATCCGGCAGCTAATGAGTCCCGGATGTAGGTCTCCATTGATTCGCGTTCCGGCCGTGAGAGGTTGTACAGCCTACTGGACGGGAACTCACTGCCTGGAACCAAATCGATGGCACAATCATACGGGCGGTGGGGAGGAAGCGTGAGAGCCAGATCCTTGCTGAACACGTCAGCGAGGTCATGGTACTCCGCTGGCACCGCCTTCAGATTGGGCGGGACTCGGACCTCCTCTTTAGCTTGGGAGCCGGGAGGAACCGAGGAACCGAGACACTCCCGATGGCAGGTTTCGCTCCACTGAACCACTACCCCGGACGGCCAATCAATCCGGGGATTGTGTTTAAGCATCCATGGAAACCCTAAAACCACACGGGAGGTGGCCTTAGTCACGAAGAACTCGATCACCTCCCGGTGGTTACCTGACACCACCAGAGTTACTGGAGGTGTCTTGTGCGTAATTGGTGGGAGTAGGGAGCCATCCAGTGCCCGAACCTGCACAGGCGAGGTAAGAGCCACCAGAGGGAGCCCTATCTCCCTGGCCCATCTACTGTCAAGCAGATTCCCCTCAGAGCCCGTGTCCACCAGTGCTGGGGCCTTCAGGGTTGAATCCTCAAACAGGATCGTGACTGGGAGTCGTGTAGCAATGTGGGTGTGTCCCACGTGAATGTTTTGACCCACCCCTGGCCCAGTCTCTAGGGGCGGGCATTTGGCGTTTGACCGCTCGGGGCAGTCTCTCACATGGTGCTCTATTGAACCACAAACCAGACACGCTCCGTGGGTCCATTTCCTCTGTGCATCTGGTGCCCTAAATGTTGCCCTACTCGTGTCCCTAGCTTCGTCAGTAGGGGGAGCTGTGACCCCACGGAGTGCAGGGGCTGTGGAGCGTGGGGAAGGCGGTGCTCGATCGGAACCGGAAGGGAGAGGGACGACGCGTGCCTGGCCACGCCCTTCGCCTCGTTCCCGACGGCGTTCTTCTAACCGGTTGTCGAGTCGTATGACTAGATCGATGAGCCCGTCTAAGTCCCGCGGTTCGTCCTTCGCCACCAGATGCTCTTTTAGGACCAGTGACAGTCCGTTTACAAAGGCGGCGCGGAGGGCAGTGCTATTCCAGCCGGATCTCGCCGCCGCGATGCGGAAGGCGACTGCATAGGCAGCTGCGCTCCGACGCCCCTGTCTCATTGACAGTAGTGCGGTTGAAGCGGACTCTCCTCTGTTGGGATGGTCGAACACCGTTCTGAGCTCCCGTACAAACCCAACGTACGTATGAAGGAGCCGTGAGTTCTGCTCCCAGAGCGCTGTAGCCCAAGCGCGTGCCTCCCCGCGAAGCAGATTTATTACATAAGCTACCTTGCTAGCGTCAGTCACGTACATCACGGGACGCTGTGCGAAGACGAGCGAACACTGCATCAGGAAATCCGCGCACGTCTCCACACAGCCTCCGTACGGTTCTGGAGGGCTTATGTATGCTTCTGGGGACGGAGGAAGGGACCGTTGAACGACCAGTGGAACGTCACTTTTACGCGCAGGGTCCTCGGGAGGGAGAGCCGCAGCGGCGCCCGAAGGGCGCGCCTCCACGTGTGCGGCGAGAGCCTCCACCCTGCGGTTTAGGAGAACGTATTGCTCGGTCATTGAATCGATCCGAGAGGTGAAAGCGGTGAGGATCCGCTGCAACTCGCCGATTACCCCTCCCGAAGCCTCCGCCGCGTCTTGGTCTTCCATTGGCCGTTCAACAGCCGGTTGACGCCCCTCGGGGTCCATGACGCTGGCCGAGATATCCTGTTGTGAAAGTGTTGGAACACGGACCCACAACAGGGGGCGCAATGAACGGACAATGGAGAAAGTAAATAACAAGATTTACTACTGAACAAGCAAGAGTAATACAACAAACACAATTTAGGGTCGAATCCGCTGGTGTCGTGTGGGCAGGCTCGAAGGTAGGAGACGTCCGTCTCAGTCGAACCGGAACCACCCAGATCTCCTCTGCCACCGAACCCTGGAAATACTGGAACCGCCAAGTCCCGACTTCCCAGGTGGCCACTGCCTCCGCTCGTCGGATCCGGTACTGCTGGCAGGAGAGAGCAACAACACACAGGAGTGGATGAACGCACCCAGTTACAGAGAGGGGAGAAGCCGCCTCCACCTCTTGACAAAGTTCAGCAGGAAGGTGAGTACTTATCCAAGGAATAAGGTTCTTAGTAGTCACCAGTCCTGAAAAACAGTTTTGACAGTCTTAAGTAATAATGCAAAGTATACCTGCAGAGAATACTACCTTGGTCTTAGGTGATATCTCGGCACTGAGGTGGAGACGCCGTCCTCCTGATATACCTCGGTGCTGAGTGGAAACAGCTGTGTTTGGTGATGGGTGACAGCTGTCACCCAGATTACTCCCATGATGCGGCAGCGCCCTCTGGTGCCTGGAGCCCGCACTCCAGGCAGGGCGCCCTCTGGTGGTGGTGGGCCAGCAGTACCTCCTCTTCAGCGGCCCACACAACATGTCCATTAATTAGGCGAAGTGGGGCTTATCAAGCTATGAATATAAACCTACCGTTCTGAAGGATGTTTCTATATTTCATCTTCACCTGCTGCCAGGTGCGTTTGGCACTGCTATTGCATCTGAAATATTGACAGGATTAGGAATAGCAATCATACAGTCAAGGTAGCCTATTTAGGAAACATTAAATGAACCTAACATTTATTAGGAGGCCTATGCCCACTTCTGAATCGTGTTGCATCTGGGCGTAATTAATGAAAGAAGGTCATTTTTTTTTTACACATATTAGACATTCCACAGGTTAATCATCTGTAACAGATTTGGGGAACAATTGAATTGTAAGTACGCATTTACCCGATCAGCAATACGTTGCCAACAAGCCTGTCTTGCTTTATTGGCAGACGATGTGTTTGATTTCCCCCTTAACGTTAATTTAAATTCCTCGTAGCTCCGCATAATAATTGTGCATTCTTTTTCGGTAAAGTAAGGTGACCGCGCCATCATTGAAAAATGGTGACGTGCTGCAACCTGCCCCTTTTATGTGAACGCGCACAAACTCCAATTAGGTTAACACAGGTTCAACAAATCAACATCTTATTCAGCGTCGTAGTACCGATTAACACCACTTGAGGAAACCAGGTTTTGTCAACCCCCGGTTTAGGAGGTTGACCCTGGGTTACATCTGAGTGAGTTAACCCCGCTTTGTAGTACAGGCCCCTGTACTTCATTAAAAACAACAACAAAAAAAACCCCACAACAAAACAAATAAGAGGTTCTTGAAATGCTGACATGAAGAGCAGACTTTAATTGCATACTTTAAATGACAGGTTTTCGTAAAGATTTGCATGGACACCAGTCATCAAAGTTACAGTGCAAATGTAAATGACCTGATCTCGGCATTTCTTTTCTTTGAGTGTGTGAATATAAATATCGGATTTTGTGTCTGAATGTAAACTACTGTGTGAGCAGATGGTAAACTGCAGAGATAATTTTGGTGACACGTTTGCAGCCTCTCCAGCTCTCATTATACTTGTCAAAGTGCTCAGCAGGTTTTCCTTTCTCTGAAAGACTTGTTGAATATTTTATCTCAGACAGACAGGTGGAGGGTCGGGTTCCAGCTCCTGAGCTTTGTAGGCTTCACCCACAAAGATACAAATGGCAAAGGGACGGGACACATTAATGACAACAGCACTGACACATGAGACCGATTAGTCCAAACATCTGTCAGCATCACTGTCAGAACGTCAGAGGAGCAACAGCATTTGCCGGAAATAGTTTTTTTTTTTATTCAGATTATTCAGATTACTGTGTTTTCCGGAGTATAAACTGGAAAAAAAATGTGGATCTGGATTATCTGGTTTTTAATTTGAGATTTTTGTGCATTGTTGTAGTGTACTTGGGGCAGCACAGTGGCTTAGTGGTTGGCACTGTTGCCTCACAGCAAGAAGGTCATGGGTTCGATTCCCACCTCTGACCTTTCTGTGTGGAGTTTGCGTGTTCTCCCCGTGTTTGCGTCGGTTTTCTCCAAGTGCTCCGGCTTCCTCCCACATCCAAAGACATGCAGGTTAGGTGGACTGGAAACTTTAAAATTGTATATATTGCTATATGTGGCCCTGTGACAGACTGGCATCGTGTTCAGGGTGTACCCTGCCTCACGCTCTGACTGCTGGGATAGGCTCCAGCCCCCCGCGACCCTTAATTGGAGTAAGCGGCTGAAGATGAGTGTGTGAGTGAGTGTAGTGTACTTTTATTATTGGCATTTATTCACAACTGTAAGATGTGCTTGTTAAGAGAATCTGCTGTCCTTTCATCCATCCGTATGGCAAAATCTTCCGCGTTCGAAAACTCAAGAACTGTAAAACTCTCAAAACCTAAATTTTTCTATATTAATAGTAGCAGGTCAAAGCTCTGCCTGCAAAAAAAACAAAACAAAACAAAAACAACAACAACAAAAAAACCCATGAATTTCTGACAATGATAAATGCCTTTCTGGGAACCATCACCTTATCATAGTGGAGAGGTTTATGTGCCCTATGAACCTGAGAGCTGTGCTGTATGAACCTGAGAGCTGTGTTGTCTGGAGCCTTTGTGCTCCTGGTAGGTTTCCCATAGCAAATTGGTCTCAGGCGAGGGCCCAGACTAAGAATGGTTCAATAAGACGTAGTGAAAAAACAATGCAGAGGAAATGTTATGCAGACTGGAGGAAGCCTGGGACCTCCATTCAGAGCAAGCCTGGACGGAGGGCCCGCAGCAAGTGCCTGGTGGCTGGGGATGCCATGGAGCCCGGCTGCACACAGCCCAAACAGGCAAGATGGACCTTCCATCGCCACCCTGTGGGCTGCACCACTCGCAAGGGGAAATGCTGGGATCAGATGCGCTGTCCCATGCGTGGCAGTGAAAGTCAAAAGCCTCGACGGACTGAACCCAGACAGCAGAGGCTAGCTTTGGGGGTGTGGAATGTCACTTCGCTCTGGGAGAAGGAGCTGGAGCTTGTGTGTGAGGTGGCACGCTACCCGTTAAATCTTGTGGGCCTTGCCTCCATGCACAGTCTCAGCTCCGCAACCACTCTCCTTGATAAGGGTTGGGCCTTACTCTCTCTGGAGTTGTCCAGGGTATGAGGCACCGGGTGGGTGTGGGGATACTCACAAGTACCTGGCTGAGCGCCGCTACGTTGGTGTTTACCCTGGTAGACAGGATAGCCTTCGAGAGGGGGGGACTCTGATTGTTGTTTGTGTGTATGCACGAACAGCAGTTCAGAGTATTCAAACTTCTTGGAGTCCCTGACTGGAGTCCTACATGGGGCTCCAGTGGGGAGTTCATTGTTCTGTTGGGGGACTTCAACGTACACATGGGCAATGGCAGAGACACCTGGAGAGGCGTGATTGGGAGGAACGGCCTCCCTGATCTAGACCCAAGCAGTCTTTTCTTATTGGTCTGTGCTAGTCATGGACTGTCCACAACGAACACCATGTTCAAACATACGAGGTCTGTTAGAAAAGTATTGGACCTTTTTATTTTTTGCAAAAACCTGATGGATTTGAATCACGTGTGCTTGCATGAGCAAACCTTGAACCTTCGTGCGTATGCGTGAACTTTTTCACGCCTGTCGACTGCATCATCTCCTGGTAAGCAGCCTTTGTGTGAGGACGTGTGTAGTGCGCTTGGCGGATTTTCATTTCAAGGAAAAAGATGGAACGAGTGGAGCAGCACCGCATCAAATTTTGCTAGAAACTGGGCGACAGCCAGATGGAAACCATTCGGATGATTCAGACGGCTTTCGGTGATGATGCTATGGGCATCACACAGATTAAGGAGCGGTACAACCGGTTTAAAGATGGCCGCACAACAGTGGAGAGCGAGCCGCGCTCTGGTCGGCCATCAACATGCTGAAATGACCAGAGCATTTCCAAAGTGAACGCTGTGGTGATGTGGGACCGTCGTGTGACTATCCGAGAAATTGCAGAAGAGGTGGACATCAGCACTTTTTCGGTACATTCCACTGTGACAGAAGATTTGGCCATGAAAAGAGTGGTGGCGAAATTCATGCTGCTGCTAACGGCGGAGCAAAAGCACCTCCGTGTTGAAGTCTCATAGGACATGCTGTGACATGCCCACCTCTTCCACAATTTCTTGGACAGTCACACGACTAAAAAGTCACAGAAAGCCGTCTGAATCATCCGAATGGTTTCCACCTGGCTGTCGCCCAGTTTCTGGCTAAATTTGATGCGGTGCTGCTCCAGTCGTTCCATCTTTTCCCTTGAAATGAAAATCCACCGAGTGCACAACACATGTCCCCACTCAAAGGCTGCTTACCAGAAAATTATGCAATCGACAGGCGTGAAAAAGTTCATGCATCCGCACGAAGGTTCAAGGTTTGCTCATGCAAGCACACGTGAGTCAAATCCATCAGGTTTTTGCAAAAAATAAAAAGGTCCGATACTTTTCTAACAGACCTCATACGGATGCTCATAAATGTACATGGTACCAGAGCACCCTAGGCGGAAGGTTGGTGATTGATTTTTGTGATGGTATCATCTGATCTGAGGCCACGTGTTCTGAGAGGGGCAGAGCTGTCAACTGAGCACCATCTGGTGGTGAGTTGGATCAGAGGGCGGGGGAGGACTTTGGACAGACCTGGTAAGCCCAAACAGATAGTGTGGGTGAACTGGGAATGCCAGAAGAGCCCAGTGACCAACAGATCTTCAATTCACTCCTCCAGCGGAGCTTTTCTGGCATCCCTGGGGTATTGAACCAGAATGGGCAATGTTAAAAGCTTCCACTGCTGAAGCTGCAGTGGTAAGCTGTGGCCTGAAGGTCTTAGTGTTTTAGCATGGCTAAAAACATTCATGCAATTTACACACTAATTAGTCACTGACTGACCATGTGCTGTCACATTGCGTGCTGCCTCCTACTTTAGTGTTCCCGGATTCAATGTTGACTCAACATTTAGTATTTGCTGTTTCCGTGTCAACTGTGCACTGACTTCACACAAGATCTCCTCTTTGTCTTTTTTTTATTGAAACAAGCAAAAGTTACACAAAAACCTTACAGAGATTAAACATACCAGAGCAAAAACTGAAAACACGTTAATCTCTGGTCCTGTTGGTCCAGCAAGTGTTCAACATTTGACATTTGCGGTTTCAGTGTCAGCTGATAATTTGGCATTTCCTTTCAATGTCAACTATGCACTGAATTACCTCAAGATCTCCTCTACTCACGTGAGATCTCCTGTTTCTCTTCTTTTAAATTTTATTTTATTTTTTTAAATTGGGACAAACTAAAAGTTACCCAAAAAATCTTACAGAGGATAAACATACTAACGCAAAAACAACATAACGAAAAACAGGTTAATATCCTCTGCTGTAGCTCCAGAAGAACATCTGACATTTGCCACTGAATTCCCGCGAGATCCCACAAGATCTCCTCTATTGTCAATCCAGGAAGTATGCAGGAAGTGTTCAACATTTAACATTTCCTGTTTCTCTGTGGACTCAACATTTAGCACTTCCTGTTTGGGACACCCTGTACCATGAGCGAGCTTGCTCCGCTTGTGTCATTTCGCTTGTATTATTATTTATTAACAAACACGTGTTTGTATGTCACAGGACTTCCCAATCTACTAAAAAGCCATGATTTATACTCTGGAAAATAGAGTACATTATAAAGTAAGAACAATCCGCCCCAACCAAGAGGATGAAAAGCCTTGATCTTATTCTTGATCCCAGACAGTTTGATTCCTCACTCAGCTGCTCAAGTGTTATATTCAGCATATGCCCTGAAGATCACAGCATTGTCCAATAAGTCACGGTCAGTAAATCTTTCCTCATCAAAAAAGTAGTGAGTTCATCCATCTCAGCCAGCTTGTGAAGACAATAACTCAACAACAATAAGTACCATCATCTTTTAAATCAACAAATTAAGAAGAGTACATCATGATCAACTGGTTCATTTGTAATGAACTTTAATGCATGGGATCAATTGAAAAAGCAACTTTGTTTAGTCAGTATAATATCCCATAGACGTGTCTGCCTGCTGCTGGATGGTTTGTGGAATATTATAAACAGCTGTGATTCAAATTACATGTGATTTGTGTGTTACCTGCTGAACATGGAGCGCATTGTCATATGGTCATCTGTGCACACTGCCCACCAGCGCCCACCTTGTCAGCATCAGTTAACGTTTTAACTGCAGGGAGAAACCAGATGCCTGTTATGTGGACAAGTATGAGACAAAATGTACACCAGAATGGGGAGGTAAAACCAAAATTAAAGAATTGATACAACGTGCGGCTGCGGCTGACGCCAATACTATTCATCTACACTGCAAATTAGTGACAGCAATCTTGAATCACTGTTCAGGAATATTTCAAACCGGTGTTCCAGAGTCTGTATGAAAAGCAAAACATGCTGAACACTGGCACTTGTTGGATAGTTCAGGAATGTGCACCCATATCAAATTATCCATCCATCCATCCATCCATCCATCCATCCATCCATCCATCCATCCATCCATCCATCCATCCATCCATCCATCCATTTTCTATACCCACTTACTCCAATTAAGGGTCATGGGAAGTGTGTGTGTGTGGCGGTGTGTGTGCTGGAGCCTATCCCAGCAGTCATAGGGCGTGAGGCCTACACTGAAAAAGAGAATAGTTGAGCCAACTTAAAAAAGCCTTACAGTTGGTAAAACCTGAATGAATTAGGTTATATGAATTTAACTTTGTAAGTTCTTACAAACGTAAGTTCATTCAGGTTTAACCGGTTGTAAGGCTTTTTAAGTTGGCTCTTTTTTCAGTTTACCCTAGACAGAATCTGTTGCACCGTAAAAATGATTAATTTCATATTTCAAGGGTACAATCAGCACAGGGTGTGTATGTGTCATGCTCAGTTTGAATTATTTTATTATTATCAATGACACAAACAGAAATTGCACAGCTACAAACTGTGCATGGCACAGGCAGTTCACTATTTCAACACATCATGCCACATTATTACAAGATGCTGCACCTCCATTACTTAGAAAACACACCTTCATTTAGCTCCTCCCACAACCTGTATAAAGGTACGCCTGCTGCACTGACAGGACAGTACCTCCTGCATTCCTCTGAATCTCAGTTTGCCTCCATCTGAAGACAATCCAGGTGAGTAGGATGTTCCTTTCCTTTCTCAATATCGCTGATTTAGTTATTTTCAATTGTTATAGTTTTATTTGATGGATTACTGAGATTATTAGGATGATTACTACTTTAATTGAGTGAGACATATTTTTATTGACTTTTATTCAAAAAGATAGAAATGTAACATTTTCAACAAACCTATCAGTCAGATTCCTTTTGGAAAAAATATTGAAAAATACATTTCTTGCATTTACAATGCTTCTCTTGTGACACCGGACTTTAATCTGAATATTTTCCTGGTCATTTTCCCAAGCACTATCTTTCATCGGAACAAGGACGGTCTGTCTCCTGCTGACTCCTTTGTACTTTGTTGTGGGAACAGTGTAGCAAGGATCAAGTGACAGAGACAGAAGTCCTCTTGATGGCTGAAACGCTGCTGAGAAGCACATGCACGCTCGCACACAAAGCTGCCCTGTATTACTGTGTTTAACATCCAGACGTCTCACAGTTTTCTCGCAACTGAGGCTGTGGAAAGTGACACCTGTTGTTGTGAGGTCAAAACAAGGAGGACACCTGTTAAAGACGCCAAAAAGCAGCAATTGTACAAAACATCACTGAAAACATTATTCAAATAGAAACTGATAGAAGGACACACATTATTTTATTGGTGAGTGGATTTTTAGAAGGACACACATTATTTTATTGGTGAGTGGATTTTTAGAAGGACACACATTATTTTATTGGTGAGTGGATTTTTGGCAGTTTATCTACTGGGGGAGTCAAAATGTTTTGATCCTGAGATTTCAGCACCTGCCAGTTTCTCACGTGGGGGAACCTGAGGTCCTGCAAGTCCAGCACCACAATTAAGGGTTGTATTTGTGGTTTTATACAGGTCCTGACAGTTTCTCAACTCTGGGAGCTGAAATGTTTTGAGCTTGAATTTACAGCTGCTATCAGTGTCTCAACTGGTGGATTCCTGAGGTTCTGCTTACTTTATGGTTTTATAGATCTTGTCAGTTTATCAACTGGGGTGGTATGGATTTAATTTCCTCACAGTTTACCAACTGGGGGAACCCATGGACTTGCAGTTTCAGGACCACAATTAAGACCAAGGTTTGAGGTGTTATAGGTCCTTTTATATTTCAATTCAATTTCAATTTATTTTCATTTATATAGCGACAAATCACAACAGAGTTGCCTCAAAGCGCTTCACACAGGTAAGGTCTAACATTACCAACCCCCAGAGCAACAGTGGTAAGGAAAAATGCCCTCTGAGGAAGAAACCTCAAGCAGACCAGACTCAAAAGGGGTGACCCTCTGCTTGGGCCATGCTACAAAACATAAATTACAGAACAATTCACAGAACAATTCACGGACGAATATACAAGAAATGCAATTGGTGCACAGGACAGGAGGATCGCCAACACGAGCACAACTCCCATCTCTGGATGGAGCTGCACCTTAAACAGAGAGAAAAAACAGAATCAGGCATCATAAAGACAAGAAATACTGTATAATTTGTCAGCATTAAACAACAAGAAAAACAGAGAAATACTAAGGTGATCGCCAGCCACTAGCCCTAAACTTCACTAAAAGACCCAGAATTTAGGTAAAGTTCAGGCCACAGCCCGCTCCAATTGCTAATAAATGAATTAAAAGAGTAAAAAGCGTAAAACAAAACTGTACCAGTATGCTAGCCATATGAAAGGGAAAATAAGTGCATCTTAAGTCTGGACTTGAAAGTCTCCACAGAATCTGACTGTTTTATTGACGCAGGGAGATCATTCCACAGAACAGGGGCATGATAAGAGAAAGCTCTGTGACCTGCAGACTTCTTATTCACCTTAGGGACACAAAGTAGTCCTACACCTTGAGAACGTAAAGCCCGGGCCGGTACGTAAGGTTTAATTAGGTCAGCTAGGTAGGAGGGTGCCAGTCCATGAATAATTTTATAGGTTAGTAGCAGAACCTTAAAATCTGATCTCACTGGGACAGGAAGCCAGTGAAGGGATGCTAAAGTGGGTGTAATGTGGTCGAATTTTCTGCTTTGTGTCAAAAGTCTGGCTGCAGCATTTTGAACCAATTGGAGACCCCTAATGCTAGACTGTGGTAAACCAGAAAATAGAACATTGCAGTAGTCCAATCTAGAAGAGATAAATGCATGGATCAGGGTCTCAGCATCAGCCATAGACAGTATGGGACGAATCTTCGCTATATTTCGCAGGTGGAAGAAAGCAGTCCTAGTAATATTTCTAATGTGGAGGCCAAAGGACAATGAAGGATCAAAAATTACCCCAAGGTTCCTCACTTTGTCAGTGTGATGTATGACACACGAGCCGAGGCTGAGCGTTAACTGGTCAAATTGATGCCGATGTCTCACTGGACCAAGAACCATCATTTCAGTCTTATCAGAGTTTAAAAGTAGGAAGTTTCTAGACATCCCAACTTCTCACTGCTGCAAGGCAATCTTCTAAGGATTTTATGTGAACGAGATTACCAGCAGTTATCGGCATATATAACTGAGTGTCATCTGCATAGCAGTGAAAGGTAATCCCAAAATGCCGCAATATGTGCCCAAGTGGTGCTATATAAAGGGAGAAAAGCAGGGCGCCTAAGACAGACCCCTGTGGAACCCCAAATTTCATGTCACTAAGGTTAGAGGTAGTGTTACTGTACAAAACACAGTGAGCACGACTGGTCAAGTATGACGTCAGCCATGCAAGGGTACTCCCAAGTAATCCCAAAATGATTTTCCAGCCTATCAAGTAGAATATGATGATCCAATGTATCAAATGCAGCACTGAGATCTAACAGCAACAGAACCGTAGTGGTGTCCGAATCCATTGTAAGCAGAAGATCATTCACCACTTTAGTGAGAGCCGTCTCTGTGGAATGATATTTTCTAAAAGCAGACTGCAGTGGCTCAAAGAGATTATTCTCAGTAAGATAGTCTATGAGCTGCCGTGACACCACTTTTTCCAGAATTTTAGAGAAAAATGATAGATTTGATATCGGCCGATAGTTTGTCAATACACTAGGGTCAACATTACGTTTCTTAAGTAATGGTTTAATCACTGCAGATTTGAAACATTTAGGAACAGATCCAGAAGTTAAAGAAAGATTAATAATTTCCAGCACAGTCGGCCCAAGAGTGGGCCACAGGTCCTTAACCAGTTTTGTTGGTATAGGATCAAATAAACAGGTTGTGCTTTTTGTTGACATTACGAGTTTTGTCAGCATGCCTAGTGAGATACTGTCAAATTCTGTAAATCTAGGTAATACCTCAGTAGTGGCACCACATCAATAGCAGGGTGTAGTGGCTGGATTAAGGCATGCCGGGATATGTTTAACCTGATGTCTTCTATTTTCTTCCCAAAGTAATCCAGGAAATCTTGTTCTGTAAAAGGAAAGTGAACTACAGGTGGTTGTCCATGCAAAAGTGTTTCCACTGTGTCAAACAAGAACTTTGAGTTATGCTTGTTTTTGTTGATCAAATCAGAGTAGTAAGTCCGCTTTGTAGCCAATAATGCATGCTTATAGTCTAAGATAGCATCACGCCACGCAAGGTGAAATACTTCCAATTTTGAATGACGCCATTTCCGTTCTAGACCTCTTGCTTTATGCTTGAGCTCACGCAGATAATCACTGAACCAAGGTGACTGTGATTTGGGGGAGCGCTGTTTTAACACAGGTGGTGCAATCATGTCAAGTGTAGTTTTAAGCACTGAGTTTAAAATATCCACAAGTCTGTCTACTGACTGGGTGTTTGTCAAATGTGAAACTAAGACATCAGGCAGTCTAGCTTCAAGTTCAGTCTTAGTTCAGGAGTTGATGCATCGCCGTAAAGATATATAAGGTTGTTGTTCCACTAAACACGGCAGAGAAACTGTAAACTTAATAAGTGCCTCTTACATCAGACACCACTGATGTAAGAGGCATGATGTCAATATTTGTGACAGCAATACCACATGCGAGAACCAGATCCAGGGTATTTCCACTAATGTGCGTCGAATCCCGAATGCATTGCCGAAATCCTAATGCATCCACAATTTCCATAAATGATTTGCAGAGGGGATCAGAAGGCTTATTTATATGAATGTTAACGTCACCAATGATCAGAATGTTATCTACACTAGTTGACAAGTTAGAGATGAATGCACCAAATTCATCTAAGAATTCAGAATATGGGCCAGGAGGCCTATATACAGTGACAAAGTAATACGACTGATTTTTATTCTTCTGACCTTGGCAATGTGTAATATCCTGAGCAGAGCGGAGAATCAGATGCTCAAATGAGTGATATTTGTAACCCCCAACAGCTCATAAGCTAAACCTAGATTTATAAATAAGAGCAAATGTATATGCTGGTGGGCAGGCCTCATTTAAGGGGAGGACAGCTGTAGGTTTAAGCCAGGTTTCACATAGCCCAATCATATCTAAGTGATGATCAATAATTAGATTATTGATCAACGATGATTTTGAGGACAGTGATCTTATGTTAATGAGACCCAGTCTAAGGACCTCAGTGGGGTTGACAGTTGAACTGTTTGGTTTAGGGGTGGTTCCAGAGTAGCATATATAAGATGCCGAGAAGTAGGTTTGGGTTTAAGACATTCCACGCGCGTTGTAGGTAGCAGACATGAAATCTTTGCTATTGCTGGAACAACCACTGGGCCATCCTCAATTTCAACATCATCCAATATAGTAATGGTTATCCGTTACTATATTGTCCCTTTACGGGACAATAAAGAAATTCTGATTCTGATTCTGATAAGTTTGGAAAGCATATCCCTCTATGATTTTTATGGACACGACTACAGAAGCAGGCCACAGTCTCAACTTGTTGAAATTCCCTCCCTGGCAAATAAACTGCACTATCACCATAGTGGATTTTCTGCACTAAATGTTCCGCTAAGCTAATGGATTCCACAACCACATTTGTCATAAGCCTTCAGGGTCTCTAATCACCTGCTCCGTGGCCTGCTGTAGATTCCTAATGTTACCCTCCCTGTAGAGCAGACAAGATGGCAGTGCCTTCCCCAGTAGGGTGGAGGCTGTCCGGCATCAGCAAGTCATGGTGGCCCCGAAACGAAGGCCAGTTATCAATAAAGCTAAAGCCTTGCTGTCTACAAAACTGCCCCAGCCACCTGTTTAATGATGTCAGCCTGCTAAACGCCTCATCAGTACCCCGGGAGGGGAGGGGACCAGAGACTATTAATCGATGCCGACACATCTCTCTGGCAAGGTCACAAGTCCTCTCTATGTCCATTTTTGTGACCTCTGAGTACTTCATCCTGATATCATTGGTGCCAACGTGAATAACTATGTGACTATATCTCATGTCACGTTCTTTCATCTGTCTTCCCTTCTGCAGCATCAGCACCCTAAGATGAGATGCAATGTCAGGAGCTCTGGCCCCAGGAATATATTTAACGTCAGCCGGCGTCTGTAACCTGACTTTGCGGGTGATAGAATCCCCTATCACTAAAGTCCGGTGTTTCGGCCTGGAGACAGGAGTGGAAGTCACTCATGGGCTCCGAGAATTCACATCTGGCAAATCCAAGGGGGAGAACCAATTCACAGTTCGCACTGGCGAGTGTGATCTGGTGCCACAACCGGGCACCAAGCCCTACGGGGCTTCCTCCGCCTAGCCACAGTCCGAAAGCCATCCTCCACAGCCGGTGTGTCTAAGCTGATGCTAATGGGCTCGCTAGCTGGCCCAACACTAACCTCATCTGGAGTGCCCGTAACATCTAACTCCACTGCGCTAAGAAGCTGCTCTACCTTACGGACACGGCTCTCTAAGAGAGCCACCCTATCTTCCAACATCACGCAGGATTTACGGAGGGTGTCAAGTATAATAAGTAGTGTACTTTGTGCACTAAGAAATTCAAAAATGTAGCCAAGCAAACAGGAGCTAAACAATAATGGATAAGCTAACCACTCCTAAGGCGCACACAGACGCAGATAAATTACTTAAAATTCACAGCAGTTACACTGAAAAACTAACAGAAGTATTAAACAGGTTAAAAAAAAGCAGCAGCTATAAAATACACTAAACAGTTAACTAACAGGAGTGTAAAAAATGAACTGAAAAAATGATGAGATGGGTCAGAAATAGCTAATGCAAGCTAACTGCTAGCGTAAATGCTAGCCGCTCCTAAGATTTTACACAGGAGTAAAAATTACTTAAAATTCACAGCAGTTCAACTAAAAAATGAACAGAAGTATTAAACGGGTAGAAAAGAAACAGCTATAAAAAGTAACAACGGCGAGGGGAGGTGTCGACCTAGCTAACCGCTAGCGAATGCTAACTGTTAGTGATTCATAACAGGGCTGTTGTTAAATAATGTTCAGAGTACGAGGTCTGTTAGAAAAGTAACGGACCTTTTTATTTTTTGCAAAAACTATATGGATTTGAATCATGTGTGATTGCATTAGCTAAGCTTGAACCTTCGTGCGCATGCGTGAGTTTTTTCATGCCTGTCGGTTGCGTCATTCGCCTGTGAGCACGCCTTGTGGGAGGAGTGGTCCAGCCGCCTCGGCGGATTTTCATTGTCAGGAAATTGGCTGATCGACTGCCACTTTACTTTATCAAAATTTTTTCAGAAAGTGTGAGAGACAGCCAGGTGGAAACCATTTGGAAAATTCAGATGGCTTTTGGTGAAGATCTTATGGGGATCACACAGATTAAGGACAATTACAACTGGATTAAAGACGGCCCACAGCGGCTGAGGGCGCGCCGCGCACCGAGCGGCGATCGACAGGCTCAAATGACCTGACAAAAGCACCTTCGTGTTGGTCTCACAGGACATGCCCTAACATGCCCAGCTCTTGCACCATTCGGAAGATTCAGATGGCTTTCGGTGGCTTTTCAGTCGTGTGACTATCCAAGAAATTGTGGACGAGCTGGACATGCCACAACATGTCCTGTGAGGCTTCATCACGGCGTTGCTTTTTGTTCTGTGCCCTACGCCTCCGTCCCGACGTGCGAAGTCCTCCGCACATCTTTTCATGCCGAAAAAGTGCTGATGTCAAACTCTTCTGCCATTTCTGTGGTAGTCAGACGACGTCCCGGATCAACACAGCGTTTACTTTAGAAATGAACGGCACATTCCACTGTTACAGGAGTTTTTTGTCATGAAAAGACGTGCGGAGGAATTCGCGCGTCGGGATGAAGGCGCAGGGCACAGAACAAAAAGCAACGCCGTGATGAAGCCTCACAGGACATGTTGTGGCATGTCCAGCTCGTCCACAATTTCTCGGATAGTCACACGACTGAAAAGCCACCGAAAGCCATCTGAATCTTCTGAATGGTGCAAGAGCTGGGCATGTTAGGGCATGTTCTGTGAGACAAACACGGAGGTGCTTTTGTCCCGCACCTTGAGCGGCTCCGTGGCGAATTTCTCCGCTCCTCTTTCCGTTACAAAAACTCCTGTAACAGTGGAATGTGCCGAAAAAGTGCTATGTCCAGCTGTCTTGCCATTTCTCTGGTAGTCAGACGACGTCCCGGATCAACAAAGCGTTCACTTTGGAAATGATATGGTCGTTTGAACCTGTCGATCGCCGCTTGGTGTGCGGCATGCCCTCAGCCGCTGTGGGTCGTCTTTAATTCAGTTGTAATTGTCCTTAATCTGTGTGATCCCCATAAGATCTTCACCGAAAGCCATCTCAATTTTCCAAATGGTTTCCACCTGGCTGTCTCTCACACTTTCTGAAAAAATTTTTATGAAGCAAAGTGGCAGTAGATCAGCCAATTTCCTGACAATGAAAATCCGCGGAGAGGGCTGGACCACTCCTCCCACAAGGCGTGCTCACAGGCGAATGACGCAACCGACAGGCGTGAAAAAACGCACGCATGCGCACGAAGGTTCAAGCTTGGCTGATGCAATAACACATGATTCAAATCCATATAGTGTTTGCAAAAAATAAAAAGGTCTGTTACTTTTCTAACAGACCTTGTAGATACAATTAATAACCAGAAGAGTGCTAAACAGAAATAAAAGAAGCGTATACAACCGTGTGAAGTTCAGAGTGGTGTCACAGCAACAAACAATCCGTCAGAAGCAAGTTGCCAGTTTTATAGGGGAGGTGATGGTCTAGTGGTTAAGCATTGGGCTTTAGACCAGAAGATCCTCCTTGGATGAGGTCCTTAATACCCCTAGTTGCTCCCAGTGTGTAGTGAGCGCCTTGCATGGCAGCACCCTGACATCAGTGTGTGAGTGTGTCTGTGTGCATGTGAGGCATCATTGTAAAGCACTTTGAGCTTCTGCTATAAATGGAAAAGCACACAGTAAAACCCGAATGTTCAAATTAATTAAAATGATTAAGTAGTGTAAACTCAAAGTTTTAAGAAAATGTTCTACTTAAATATTTCAAGTTTGTGTAACACAGTTCTGCTTTTTGAGTAAATTAAACTCAGAATTTTTGATTGACATTAAGTAAGAAAAATGTCAAAGTATAACTTAAGCACAACTTAAAAGAATTAAGTAATTATATATGAAAATATTTGAGTTGACTTACTGAACCCTTTAGCAGGGGTGGTGGCCCACTGCACTTGATTTCACTGCAGAAGGTTCTCGGTTCAAACATCACCCCTGCCATATTTGTCTGTGTAATGAGGAGTTTGTGTCAGGAAGAGCATTCAGTGTAAAACTTGTGCCAAATCAACATGGAGATCCACCTTGGACCTGCTGTGGTGACAGAGAGAAAAACAAGGGAGCAGCCGAAGGGTCATACTTTTAATTATCAAACACTTTAATTTAATTGTAATCATGAGGTACAAGTAGCATATAATCAAAACTTTTAAGTTTCAACAACAATTGGCTTTTAATTTTGTGAACTCAAAAATTTTGTGCCAACTGATTACCTCAGTATTTTTGAGTTCTGCTAACTTGTTTGTGTTTATAGTGTAACTATATAAATGCAGTCCATTTACCATTAAGGTTCCTACCGGTTTCTCAACTGGGAGAGCCAAAATGTTTGATCTTGAGATTATGGCTCCTGCCAGTTTCACACCTGCGGGGAAGCTGAGGATCTGAAAATTCAGATCCATAATTACAAAAGTCAAGTTTCTGGTTTGTAAGTTCAACTGGGGGAGCCTAGATTTAGATTTGTGTCAGTTTTTCAACTGGGACAGCCAAAATGTTTTGAGCCTGACTTGTCAGTTACTGCTAGTTTCTGAGTTGAGGGAGTCTGGGTTCAAGGTTTCATCAGTTTCAAACAGGTAGGCCTGAAGTTGTGTCAATTAATTACCACAGTTTGCAGAGCAAAGTTTGTGGTTTTATATATTTCAATATTTTCTCAAATGGATGAGCCTGAATTATGCTGCAATGAAGGTCTTGCTCGTTCAGCACCACAATTAGAAGAGTCAAGCTTGCGCTTCTTTAGGTCCTGTTAGCTTTTCAACTGGTCAAGCCTAGATTAAGGTTCCCGTTAATCTTTTACATTGGGAGTTTCGGATTTTGGCAGTTCTACATAGGTTCTCAACTGGACAAACCTGATCCTCCAGGTTTTTCAACTGTGGGAGCCCTGCTGGACCCTCGACTGAGTCAGGAACTGAGATTACATAATTGCCCCTCCTCTCAGGATAGCTTGATTAGATTTTGATGAAATTTTGCGGTAAAGTCACTGGTGGAAAAAGGAAGAGCTGTTTAAATTTTCAGACACATCTGGATCTGCATTTAAACCTTATCTTTTGTCTTTGTTTTCTTCTTTGTCACCAAACAGCTTTGTGAGATCACAAAGATACTCCACAAAGACTGACAGACCAATTACAGTTATTTGTCTTTTTTTAAATTTTGCATTTATTATTATTAACAACAACATAGCTTGGAGCATAACTGTCAATTGGAGAATTTAAAGTGTTAAATAAATAAAATGTAACTGGAAATGTTTAGTCCTTGAGGTTAAAACCTTTTGAAATGCAGCTGTCATTTGCAGCCATGGAACCACTTCTTGTCTGGCTTGTTTTTGTGAATTAGTTTCTTGTTGAATAGAAAATGCACATCATTATCATTGTAATAGCGTGCATGAGAGTGTCCTCAGCCCTGGTGAGGTGTTAACCCAGAGTTGAGCTGTACTCATTTACATTTTGATTTTTACACTGTTGAGCTGAAGTTGGTTTTGAATACTTGGACAGACAGGCTGAAGTATTTGTGACCATAAAATTGCTAATAGCTTCCATGCAGATGTTTAATCTGAATGGCCACTGTGTGTACTCACTTAAAGACTTCTTTTATGATTTGTAGTATTGCTGAATAAAAGCCTGCGCTTACATTAAACTGCTGGAGCAGACAAATTTGTGGTTTAAGGAGTGTAAAAGAGCTGCTCTACAGTCTGATCTAATTTGGCAACAGCTTTAAATTACTGCAAAAGTTCAGAATATGTAGCTTTTTAATCTAAATGTTCCATTCTTCAGTTTTTTTTAGAGAAATGGAACTGCATTGCTATCATCATATCCTGCATCCATCCCATCACTATTAACACGATTTAAAAGGGTCTTGATGTCCAAAATCTGCCCCCCCACATGTTTTATGATTAAATGTGGTTGGAGTTGCATGTTAAACAGACTAAGTCTGCATGTTTTCTTTCATATGGATGCTCTGCCACTATAAGAGAAGTTTTAGTTTGAAATGCCGCGTTTAGACTTCTTTGACATATATGTCATAGATTTGCATATTTGAATTGCTGCCTACTGGAAGACACACCCAATGAGTTCTCTTGGCACGCCCACGTGACTTTTGGGAGAGAGAGGAAGAGCGGAGGCGTGGCCAGCAGCAGCTCCTTTCTAATTGAGGCAACAAGCACTGAAACAGGCTCTTTGTTATTTACCAAAAAAGTTATTGACCAAACCTCGCGCCCTGGTCGCACGGCGAAAGGTGGACAAAGGATAAAAAGTTAAAAATCATTGAGAAAGGGTGGATGAAAGATCCTGCACTTTTCCCATCACTGAAAAGCCTGCGAGTCAAACGAACTCAAACAGAACTTAAAACGAAAAGCAAAACAAAGTAAATGTTGACGCTTTAAACGAAATCAAAACGAAACATTCATGATGACGTGAACAAAAGTGGGCTTAAAACCGAGTGCAGCCACCCTTGCCCTCAGGTCTACAGTACTTGCAGGTGACACGTCCGTGTCAGATGAAGGCTACTCCCAAAGACACGCCCACGCAAGCCAGGCACAAATGGTTGAAACTTGTGCAAATAGTTAAAGTAGTTGATAAAACATTCTTAACGCTATTAATTCTGTATGAAAACGCTGTTTCTTCGTCCTAAATATGGACGATTCATTAACAATACAAGGATGTTTCGTTCAGCTCATCGAAGCTTTACTCATTGATTTGTTCAAATATCGTCAACCTTTGTTCAATACGCTGGCTGAAAGTCAGACAAAACGCTAATGTTATGAACACTGAGCAAACGATAAGAAACCATCAAGAATGAAAGCAAAATGAAATACTGAAGAATTGAAGTTGTTGTTCTTTTGACAAAAAGTAGAAGGTTTGACCACATTACACCCATTCTGTCATCCCTTCATTGGCTACCGGTTTCTGCCAGATCGGATTTTAAAGTCTTATTGTTGGTTTATAAAATTGTTCACGGACTGGCACCTTCCTACCTGGCGGACTTGGTTAAGCCCTATGTACCTGCGCGGCCCTTGCATTCGCAGGGTGCAGGGCTTCTGTGTGTTCCGAGGGTGAACAAGAAGTCTGTGGGGTATGGAGCCTTCTCCTACTATGGTCCGACTATTTTGAACGATCTACCTGCTGTTAATCGGCAGTCTGACATGGTGGAGACTTTTAAATCAAGACTGAAAACCCATTTTTTTAGACTGTCTTATCATTAATCTAAATTGTTTTTGTGTTTGCTTTGTAATTTCTTTTTATTCTATTGTGTTTTATCTTTTTATTGTGCTTTTCTTGATTCTAATTTTGATTTTAAATTATTTTGTGTTGTTATGAATTGTGTGAAGCGCCTTGGGGCGACTTTTTCGTTAGTTGGCGCTATATAAATTAATAAATTGAATTGAAAGTATTTGTTGAAATTTTTCCACAGTTTAAAAATTCTGACGCAGGAATGAAGCTGGATGAAGGTTAAACGATGCCTTCGACAGTCAACGAAAGTTTCTTGTGTCGTTTGGGCTTCGTTGTCCTTCGTTAGTGCCGCGTGACCGGGACTTAAGCTTCCATAAATGGTGTTTAACACGACCTCTTCTTCGCTTTTCTCTCCTCCTGCTCTCACAGCCGTCCATCATGACTTCTGCGATGTCGTTGAGGAATTACTCTGTGGCCCGCCAGCCGTCCTTCTCCAGCTTCTCCCTGAGGGACACAGGACTCTCTCGTTCACGGGCATCCGTCTCTTTCGCCGCAGCCACCCCGCTGGCACGTTCAGCTTCCGTCAGCCAGGATTTCAACGGGCCAATCAGCCTCCAGGTGAACGGGCTGCAGGGCTTCAGCACCAATGAGAAGGAAGCTATGCAGAGTCTCAACAGCCGCCTGGCCAGCTATCTAGACAAGGTCTGCTGCATTATGAATAGTCATGCCATGCAACAAATACTTTATACTGTAATATGTCTGAATTTAACTGTGTCGCTTTATTTGTTGTTTTTGTTTTTTTTAGGTGCGTTCACTGGAGAGCTCCAATGCAGACCTGGAAAAGCAGATCAAGCAGTTGATGCTGGAACGCATTCCCAAAGGTCACGACCTTGGTTCCATGATGGCCCAAGCTCATGCTGTTGAGCAAGAGGTGAGCATGTCGGAACACGCATCCACAGAACCTCAGCGCAACAGCTAACATGCTAACAAGCCAGATATATAACTTGGAGTGTTGCGTATCTAAAACATGATGAAGAACATCACATTTACACAAATCTGGATGCGTACCTGTCTCCTGATGGCTCATTTGTAATGGTAGTTGACACAGTAAATAGCAGCTAATCGGCAAAGCTAACTTTTCCACTAGCGGATTACCTTCTGAGATAACTCTGAGAATTGTTAGCGCACTAATTACTGTCCGCTTAATTTAGTTATGCTGACTTTAAGTCAGCTAAACATTTTTGAATGAAGTTAAATAGCCAAACGTTTGGAAAAACCCTAAAATCATTTCAGTTAGGAGATTAGCGGCTATCGAAGCAAACTTTTTGGTTAGCTTTTAATTCCACTTGGTCGTTAAGGTTAACTTGTAGCAAACAAGCTGTGGATCAGGTTAATGATTCTGCTTCCTAACATAAGGACAGGCTTTAGATGTACTTACAACGCTGGAATGTGGTTTTTGAGGTTATTATGTCTGAGGCAGCTGTAAATGACTCCCTGTTTTTACTGGAAGTACGCCTCATAGCTTGTACCATCACTCCTAGTGATAACAAGGATGACTTAGGAGAGGAAATTAAAAGTGGAATTTCCCTACTGGGATGAATAAAGTGACAGTTATTATTATTTAAGTCCAACATCATCTTTAACCGAAATGGACCTGTGTGTATCATCTGGAATGACGTCAGTATGTGGTCACATTTGAAGTCATGTTAATATTTCACAGGCGAGGAAGATGACTCTGGAAAATGCTCGTCTCATGTTGGAGATTGATAACGCTAAGCTGGCTGCTGATGACTTCAGAATCAAGTGAGTGATTAGCGGTTACAGTAAGTGGACAAGGTAGTGACCTAACAGTTGCATTTTGTTTGATTTCCTCCATTGGGAGGTGAACCAGTGTCTTTTATGACATCATACAGCTTTGTTCAAATTCTTAATAACTATCTGGCTCTTCCGAAGTTAATGCTGCACAATAATTGAGATATCACAAAGTGATGACTGAAGGTATTAAAAGTTGTATCTTAATGTAACAAACAACAATATCCCCCCCCCCCCCCAAAAAAAAAAAGAATAACTAGAAACACACCACTGGAATCAGCCCATCAATCTGTCCACAAACGTATGCTGTTTCAAAACAGTGTCAAGATATTTATTGTACATTTTGATGATTAGATTTTTCATTTTATTGTTTCATGTTCTGTGTTGTATTGACTTTGAATAATTCATGTCATGATTCTATAATCTCCGATACACTTGGTGGCAGTGTGCACCTCTAATTTATGTGTTAAAGTTTATTTTCAGACTGTGGTCAATGAAGGGACAAAGGTGAGCGTCTCAAAGCAGTGATTCATGATAGATTTGTTCATTCATGTGTGTTGAAAATGGTGCCATCTTTTACATAGCTGACATATATATATATTTGTTTGTGTTATGGACTGTCTTTTGTGTTTTGAATAAAGCATTGTGTTGAGTTGAGATAGCAATGCTAACAGCTAATGTTAGCATGACTGAATAACTCCTGTCTGAGCATTTTATTACAAATATCTGTAATACACTTGTGTGGCTAACTGACATAAGGGCTCATGCGTAAGAAGTATGTGCTGCAGTTTTTCTGTTAAGTGAGGTGGCGGCTTACGCACACAGAAAGCTTCACGCATACAGAGACACAGAGCCATACACACATACATAAGCGGTTTATATTTTGGATTCTTCGATAGCTTCTTTTTTTTTTGCTTGGTTTTTGCACAGTACACTCAAAAAATGGCTCTTTGGATGAACTTAATTCAATTATGTCCAGGATTTCCATCTAATATATGTAGTCCCAACTAAATTAAATTACATTTTCTTGCAGTGATGTGTTTTATTTGAGTTGGGGCTACATATATTTATTAGATGGAATCCAAATATGTGTAGTCCCAACTAAATTAAAGTATCTTGCAGGAATGATATTTATTTGAGTTGGGGCAACATATGTTTATTAGATGGAAGTCCTGCTCATAATTGAATTGAGTTCATCCAATGCATTAGTTTTTTGAGTGTAATGTACAGGTATGTGCCAGTTTCCCCTCTGTACATGTATCTGAGTTTTATGTTTCATATTAACCTTTCCTCCATAGTTATTCTTTGGCCAGTTTATGGAAAAACATGAGTGATGTAATGTGTCTCCAGAGGAATATTCAGAGCTACACCTCCGAGCCTCATCGTAATATATGTGTTTTGGCTCTAATATTTGGCCTGCTGTTTGAAGGTGGGAGACTGAGCTGGTGATGTGTCAGTCTGTGGAGAGAGATTGTGTTGCTCTGAAAAAGGCCAAAACCGACCACGAGCAGGTTATCGCCACGCTGAGAGGAGATCTGGACAGCCTGAAAGAAGAACTTTATTTCCTCAAGAAAAACCATGAGGAGGTCTGTGTGTTGGTCGTGAACACACACACACACACACACACACACACACACACACACACACACACACACACACACACACACACACACACACACACACACACACACACACACACACACACACACACAGAGAGGGAAACAAAGACATGGTCCTGGTTTCTGCGGATGAAAGCAGGTAGATCTTGTTCCCTAAACCTGATCGTTCTGCCCAGTCAGCTGATCTGAAGCGTCCTGATTATACTTTCCTGTGGGGGTGGGATGATGAACTAAGATAAGCCTATCCCTCTTTTATGTCTCCTTTACTGAAACAACATGTAATTAACATTTACATCATCTTTAAATTCCAAAGTTACAGGCATCTGATTGATTATCTGAGGCAGGTCGGACCCGCTGAGGTGGTCACCATTCAGGATCCAGGGTGGTTCCGTAGTCTGGTCAAACCGCTCTCATGGTCCAGGTTGTGGACCCCGTCTCAGTGAATGCCAGGTGGTATTAAACAGATTTTATGACATTTATTATTTAAAAAACATGCATGCCTTTAAACATTCACAAGTAAGTCATGAAGTTTGCAAAGCCGTTGCTCCTGTTTGTTGGGAATGAAAAGACATGATGGCAGATTGATGCCCTTTAGACAGTTATGGACTACAAGCGCTTTTTTATGAATCACATCAGTGATTTATGGTTGGCATAATGAGTTTTCTCTCAGGTCAAATAGCTGGAAAATTATATGACTGTTTGTGAGAATAATGCTTCGATTTGCTAATCAAAGGACCAAACATGGCGCAATTAACAGGTAAAGAATAGAGCATGTTCACACAGCAAAAGGTCACCAAGAAGACAGACGACAGAGAACCTGTATGAATAGAGACAGGGAGCATATGTACAGTATAGTGCGTGCATGTTGCAGCGCCCAAGAGTAAAACGATCTCTGACAATCAAGTATTGATGCAGAGGATCTAAATAATGTAGATGTCACCCTGCTGTGTAGGATTCACAAACATATCCATGAGTTCAAATGCTGCTCACTCACAGAGATGTTAAACACGAGTACAACACAGGTGGACAGTGAAAAATACACGTTTAGATAATTTGATGTGATTTGACATACAACCCCAATTCCAATGAAGTTGGGATGTTGTGTAAAATGTAAAAAAAAAAAAAAAGAATAAAATGATTTGCAAATCCTCTTCAACCTATATTCATTTGAATACACCACAAAGACAAGATATTTAATGTTCAAACTGATAAACTTTATTGTTTTTGTACAAATATTTGCTCATTTTGAAATGGATGCCTGCAACACATTTCAAAAAAGCTGGGACAGTGGTATGTTTACCACTGTGTTACATCACCTTTCTTTCTAACAACACTCAATAAGCGTTTGGGAAGACACTGAGTACGTTTACATGCCGTTAATATTCGGGTTAAGGTCAGTATTCTGGTTTCTGAATCATTAGGAATAACCCGTTTACATGCTTAAACAGACAGAGTTACTCCTGTATACATGGTCATTGGTATCATTTGGAATATCCCCATCTAAACAGCGATGCACGTCTTCCACCGGTGCTTGATTTGATCTGGTGTTTGTGCAAATCCTGCTTCGGGTAATCCTGCTTCATGTAAAACTCCTCACTACACACTTTATACACTTTTCTCAAACAGGCATTAACATTTTCTCACTTTTCTCTTGTCATGGTCTGGCCCTTTTGCGGCCAGCTGTTATGATTTTGGACCTTTTTTCCATGTTCTGAGCCTCTATGCCATGTCTTATTATCATTGTCATGTTCATGTTATGTTTGCTTTTGTTTCATTTATTCTCTGTGTATCTTTTCTTTGCCACATATTTTGTTTTGCTTTATTGTTTATTATTTGCTTTCACTCTTGGTCCCTTAGTTGCTTTAGTCTTAGTTTCATTGTTTATCACATTTATTATATTATGCTTTAGTCACAGGGTTTTGTTATTATTTATCGGCAGTGTTTCTTATCTGATTATGTTCCATTTGTTATGTATTGCAATTTCTGTTTATCAGTTATCTTGTTTCATTAATTGCATTATTCTGTAGTCATCAGGTTTGTTTATTCTCTGTTTATCAGTAGTTTATTTTGGCTCTTCTCTTTTGTGATTTCAGTTATGTCCAGTTTTGTTTTCAGTTCTCATGTTCATGCTCTGTCCTGGTTATAGTTGTATTTTAATCTGTCCATGGTTTCTGTTTTTGCCTCATCTTCTTTGTTTGCCCCTACACCCGCTCTTGTGTCCTCGTCTGTGACTATGACTCTTTTTGTTCTGTGTTTTCTACCACTTCCACTCTTGCACCTGCTCACGTATCTTTGTCTCTTTCATCACTCCACTCTGTGTTTTCCTGCCTTCACTTTCTTGCACTGTGCACAATCTTTGTCTTCCCCGGTCACGCCCCTTCCAGAACTTTCACTGACACCTGCATTTTGTTTAACTGATTACACCACCAGTTATTTAAGCCCTCAGTCTCACAGCTCACTGCCAGATCGTTGTCTCTGTACACCTTCCAGCCCAATTCCTTGCTTTGTTCTTGTCTGTAAGTATTTTGACTCTGCCTTGTTTTTGACCTTGACATTGCCTTGCCTCTGATAGCTCTTACACTGTGTTTTTTGACCTGTGCCTGTTTTTTTGTACCACATCTCAGCCTCTTGTCCTTTTGCTACCTTTGCATTGCTGCTGGACCACCCGTGTACCGAACCCTTGCCTGTTATTAAACCATTTGAACTTTATCAGTCTTGCGAGCTTGCATTTGTGTCCCTCTGGTTTGTGCCACACCTGATATCTCTCCTGTGTAAACACTCTTTTTTTTCTTCTGGGCGAGAAGATTATAAACAGACACATGCAGAACACAATGCGCGTGCTCGCCCTTTGCTCACTGCCTCCGGGGGTACGGATGTGGGACCCACAAAGAATCCAAGTCATGGCCACGGCACTCTGCGGCTGCGGTATACCGAGACCCTGTGGTGCTGTGGATTTTTCCGCAAATGCCGGAGCGCTCTGCAGCAAAACAGCGAGCGTAGTCTCTGGACCTGTTGCCAGAGTTGGCGCAGCTCTGCACAGCGGGGGGGTGTGTGTGAGTGGCCCGCTGCGGCGTTTACCGAGCCCGCAGACTCAGTAAGCGCATCGGAAGCAGTGAGAGCAATCGTGGTGATGCCAACCGGTGCCGCGACCGGCCCGCTTGATAAGGACGCAGAACACAATGCGCTGTTTACCTCTGCTTCTGTGGTGTCCGGTGGGTTGCGCGCGCCGCATACAAGTAGTTGCTGTACTCAAAAGACCAAGATTCCTTGCGGATAGGACATGCGCAGAACACAAAATAATGTTCCTTTCTATGGGGATATCCTGATGCGTGTTTATATGACCTGATATTCAGGTTACAAAAGGAGTAACCCAGGGGTCTTATTCCAGTTTTTAAAAACTGGAATATGACCCTATTTCGGATTTTTGTAGGTGTTTACATGGCTGTGCGCAACCGGGTTATTGCTAATATTCCGGTTATGAAAGGGTTATTGGATGCATGTAAACATAGTCAGTAACTGTTGAAGCTTTGTAGGTCGAATTCTTTCTCATTCTTGCTTGATGTACGACTTCAGTTGTTCAACAGTCCGGGGTCTCTGTTGTCATATTTTGTGCTTCATAATGCGCCACACATTTTCAATGGGTGACAGGTCTGGACTGCAGGCAGGCCAGTCTAGTACCTGCACTCTTTTACTATGAAGCCACGCTGTTGTAACACGTGCAGAATGTGGCTTGGCATTGTCTTGCTGAAACAAACAGGGGCGTCCCTGAAAAAGACGTTGCTTGGATGGCAGCATGTGTTGCTACAAAACCTGGATGTACCTTTCAGCATTGATATCATCACAGATGCTGGCTTTTGAACTTTGCGCTGGTAACAATCTGGATGGTCTTTTTCCTGTTTTGTCCAGAGGACACAATGTCCATGATTTCCAAAAACAATTTGAAATGTGGACTCATCAGACCACAGCACACTTTTCCACTTTGCGTCCATTTCAAATGAGCTCGGGCCCAGAGAAGGCAGCGGCGTTTCTGGATATTGTTGATGTATGGTTTTCGCTTTGCATGATAGAGTTTTAACTTGCACTTGTAGATGTAGCGACAAACTGTGTTAACTGACAATGGTTTTCTGAAGTGTTCCTGAGCCCACGTAGTGAGATCCTTTACACAATGATGTTGGTTTTTAATGCAGTGCTGCCTGAGGGATCGAAGGTCACAGGCATTCAATGTTGGTTTTTGGCAAGCCCGGCACCAGAAAAAAAATATTAAGGGGGCGATGAGTTTATCACAGGGGGCGGGGTCGCCCCCCCGCCCCCAAAATAAAGTGCGCACCAGAGGGGACGTGCCTGAGCGTGCGTAATGAATTGGTGCGCTCATAGAAAGCTCATGTATTTAGGCTACACCGTTATAAGAGTGATCACAGTATTTTTTTAATTATTTGAATGTATAGACCCTCGGTCAAGTGATCTCCTGCATACCACAAAACCAAACCAACAACTGATCTGAGAAACGACACGAGACAGTAGATTAACCCCACATACAGCCCTCCATCACAAGCGCAAACACAGCGCAATTGGGCATGACAGTCACACAACGGGTCAAAGATAAACCTTTCATGTAGATACACAGTGGTCCCTCGTTTATCGCGGGAGTTACGTTCTAAAAATAGCCCGCGATAGGCGAAATCCGCGAAGTAGACAGTGTTATTTTTTACAATTATTATAGACGTTTTAAAGCTGTAAAACCCCTCACTGCACACTTTATACACTTTTATCAAACAGGCATTAACATTTTCTCACGTTTCTCTCGTGTGTAAACACTCTCAAAGTTCAAACCTTAGTAGAAAAATAAGACCAACCTGTTTTCAGGCCCAAACAATTGTTTGACAAATAAAAATATAACGTTTTCCTATAAATAATTATGATGGCTTTTAGAACTAACAAATTTAATTTTAATGATCAACCTACGAGGTTGGACACGTAAGAAATTATTAATAGTGACTGACCAGTATTTCACAGTTCCTCTGATTGCGCCTCTTCGTCCTGGTTCTGCTCCACTGTCGCGCCTTTTTCCACTGAGTCACACCTCGGTGCAGGTGTCTTTTTCCGAGTGAAGAACACAGTTATGGGTAGTTGTTGGCGCTCTCTTTTCTTCTGGGCGAGAAGATTCTTATAAACAGACACGCAGAATACAATGTGCGTGCTCTCCCTTTGCGGTGCCGCAACAGGTGTCCCGTCATCTCGACAGAACACCGGCCTGCTTGATAAGGACGCAGAGCACAATGCGCTGTTAAAAAAAAAAAAAAAAGCATGCAAAATTGGACTAAAAAAATCCGCGAAACTGCGAGGTGCTATATTTTGCAGTATTTCTTTTTCTTTCTCTTTTATTTTTATTTTTGATAACTCTCACATCCGAGGGGGCAAGGTTGATGACGTGAGGGGGCGTCGCCCTCAAACACCCCCTCGTGGCGCCAGGTCCGGTTTTCGGCCTTGCCGCTTACATGTAGAAAGTTCTCCAGATTCTCTGAATCTTCTGATTATGTACTGTAGATGATGGAATCCCTAAATTCCTTGCAATTGAACATTGAGAAACATTGTTCTTAAACTGTTGGGCTATTTTTTTCATGCAGTTGTTCACAAAGTGGTGATCCTCGTACCATCTTTGCTTGTGAATGCCTGAGCCTTTTGGGGATGCTCCTTTTATACCCAATTATGACACTCACCTGTTTCCAATTAGGTGTTCTTTGAACATTCATCAACTTTCCCAGTCTTTTGTTGCTCTGTCCCAACTTATTTGAAATGTGTTGCAGGCATCCATTTCAAAATGAGCAAATATTCGCACAAAAAACAACAAAGTTTATCAGTTTGAACATTAAATATCTTGTCTTTGTGGTGTATTCAAAATATAGGTTGAAGAGGATTTGCAAATTGTATTCTGTTTTTAATTCACATTTTACACAACGTCCCAACTTCATTGGAATTGGGTTGTATACAGCAGGTAGCTCACTGAGTGGCGCAGGTAGGAGCGAGCAAATAGGCCATTGGGCCAATCAGGTAACTCACTGGGTAGAGAGGAAGCTCATTGGGTACAGTGCGCAGCTCACTGGGATGAATAGTCAGCTCATTATACAGAACAGGTAGCTCATTGGGTTGAGGAGGCAGCTCACTGCACAAAGCAGGCAGCTCACTGGGTAGAACAGGAAGCTAATTGATAGAACAGGTAATCAACTGGATGGAGCAGGTAGCTCATTGTACAGAACAGGTAGCTCACTAGGTCAACAAGGCTAGTAATTGTACAGAGCAGGTAGCTAATTTAACAGGTAGATCAGTGGGTTGAGTAGATAGCTAAATTATATACTGCAGATAGGTCATTAGGTTAGAGTTAGTAAGTAACTAAGTAGGTGGATGTGGAGTAAGTCGCATAAAGAGTTGGGCTACCAATAGGTAGACCTGGGTTTGATTCCCATTCATGCTACCAGTGTCCTTGGACACTTCATCTCAGTCCATTTAGTTGTAAATGGGTATCAGCTGTGACTGGCGAGGTAACCTGTACCAGGTTGGCATCCACTCCATGGGGAGTCATAAATTCTCATCCACTTCACGCTACTTACCCTGGGAATAAGCCCCAGCACCAATGGACCCCAGGACACATATCTGGACTTACTTTATCTTATTTTTCACAGCTTTTTATTTAAAAATAAACCCGGCAGTGTTTCAGCTGAATAACTTGCCAACTCTCCCTGCAGGAACTCAATCAGATGAAGTCTCGTATTGCGCAAGATGAGGTGAACGTGGAGGTGGACTCGGCTCAAGGGCCTGACTTGGGCACCGTTCTGGCTGAATTACGTACCCAGTATGAGGGAATTGTCCAGAAGAACAAGGAACATGCTGAGCAGTGGTACCGCAAGAAGGTTAATGGAGAAACTGACACTTCAGTCAACAATTGATATATCGTCATTTTCAGTGTGACACAAAAATAATTTAGTTTGGTTCAATGTCAAATTCATAAAAATGTAATTTCCACTTAGAGTAGAAATTATCAAGTAAGTGTATTTGTGTCCTGTCTAGCTGGATACAGTGCAGACTGAGGTGAAGGAGAGCAACGAGGCTCTGAGAGGAGCCCAGAGTGAGCTGACCGAGAGGCAGCGCTTCCTCCAGACTCTGGAGGTGGAACTGGAGAGTATCCACAAACAGGTGAGCTGCTACACCTTCGGAGGTACATCCCAATTAAACATATAGACACAGATGAAGTGGACTCTGTGCTATAATCAACAAAATGATCATGACAGCACTTTAATTTTCTATCCCATTTCTCATGAGTCGAATTAAGATTTCAGCCATGCACAAAAAATGACGAATGTTTCTGGAATTTTGTTAATTTGTTAAAATCCATGTTAGTGAGTGCTGCACCTCTGCAGAAATAATGCAACCACCTGGCTGGTGTTGCTGATTAAGCAGCATGATTATTGCACAAATGTGCTTTACATTGGTCACAATAAAAGCTGACTCTAATGTGCAGTTGATCTTGAAAGAACACCCATCTCTATTAGGTAAAAAAACGTGGGATGTAGGGTTTGGTGGTCCATCTAATGTTCAAGTTTCACTTTATTTATCCTTAAAAAAGAAATTTACTCTGCAGCAGGATGTCCAAAACGCATGTACACAAAGCACCACCAGACGTCCACAGCAAAGGTTATTACACAACACAAAATACTCAACAAAACACACCTTCCCCCCCGAAACCAGTGATGAGATCAAAACTGGACAGATAAAACTCATCGTGAACATGGACAGGAATTAATTTATTTTATTTATTTCAATCAGCAAACTCATGCAATAACAGAAAATAAATAGTGATGCACATGTAATGTTACAACTGTAAAATTAACCCCCTTTTTTTTTTGTATTTGTTAACACAGTATCATGTTGACATTACCAAATGAGCATATTTTAACACTAGAATATTTTGCAAACAAGCTTATTAAGGTAATCACTGCTAACCCTAAAAAGGGGTTGCATTTGTACTAGGCAGCAGTTTTGTCTCGCATCTGACTGCAGATTATATTGATCTACTTTTAGAAATGTTTATAATTTGGTGAAGAATTTTATGAAAAAAATCTGTTGCTTCTACAATCCATCTGGAGATAACTATTGGCCATGTTAGCTACCTAGCTAGCCAGTAACAAATTCACATTTACATGAAGTTAGCCTATTTGTACTATTTGGTTTTGCCTCATTAAACTGAAATTAATATTAATCTGATATTACAACCATTAATTCTTTGCTGTGACGAGAGAATTTGATAAAATTTGCTGTATCATGGCTAGTAAATAAGCTGTGTGGGTGCACTGTAGCTAGCGATGGAACAATAGCTAACTAGATAGCACATATATCACAGACACAAGACAAGAATACATTAACAATTACATAAACTGTTGTCTCACTAGTTGAAAATTCTATTTTTTTGTTTTAAGAACAATTTATGCTTGGTTAGGGCAGACTTTTATCAAACTGTGTGACATATCATAGCTAGCTAATATGGTAGCTGCTAGAATTTTGGACTTTATTACTTTAACTGTGGTGATATATGAAGTATGCTTCTAAATTTGATCTGTTAAGGCTTTCATGCAATATAATACTTGAAACTGTACACTGGAAGGATGATCTTATATCAATGTGTCCATACTGGTGTTTTCTGTCAAAATATAACACAATCTTGGCATTAAATGTTATGCATGAAACAACTCACACATATTTCTAAATAATTAATCGCAGTGATATAATTTTAAATTTGTGGCACGAAATAAGCTTTATTTTTTTAATTGTGATACTCCATGATTTTCATAACCAAGGGATAAATTAGTCACAAATGCAACCATCTTGTCAAGTTTTAATGTGCAAAATGTGTTTACGTGGAATTTAGAACATTTATTGTATTTGAGCAATCCACGAAAATTTTCTTAATTGCACAGAAGCGTGTAAATACCTAGATGTTTTGGCCTCACTCTGACAAAAATATAAATATGTAAAATGTCACTCCACCATAACAACGTTGGTGTGCAAATCACAAAAGATTACATGAAATCCAGAAATATATACAACTTAAAACTACTCTGAATGTTGAAAAGTTGAGTACCATGAAAATACAATCTTAGGTTACAGTCGAACTGATCAAGTCTTCGAAACTTCCATTTTTCCTGATTTGCAGGTAAACGTCTGAGGTGGTCTTAGTGTAAATGATCTTGCAAATACAATTACATGCAAATAAACCAGTGAAAATGTATGAAACCATTAAAATATGAAGGGTTCAGATGTTCACGTTTAAGAGTATCACCTTTTCACAACGCCATGAAGACTGTAGCATAATCTTACAAATCCTTTGGCTTTATAAGGGATTTGTCACACAAAGTTACAGCAAATCCTTCCAGAAGTTTGTTCTTTGTTATGTGGACCATCTTCCTCAGTTTGTGCCTTCCCATGACACTATGTTGTATGTGTGTCTGGGAAAAATCTATCTGTTTTTCTGTGATGTAATCCTGTGTTGACAGTAAATATGTGCTCCCACGCTACTGCAGTCATGCAAAGACAAACGGGGCTTAGCTGCCTAATTGTCCGTGGGTGAGTATTGGTGGCCTGATGCATAATCTTGTCTGGGTACTGGATATTTGCGTTGGAGTTCAAATACCTGTCACTTGGTATGTATTTGTTGATCAAAGTGTAGGATGTACTTTCAGAGTCTGTAGAAATTCTGGAGGTGGATTTCATCTGACAAACATTCAATTTTCCAATAATGGGATGAGGTTGATGGGAATGAAGAATGGTGAATCAAGACATTGCACAAATTGTCCAGCAGTTTAAATAAGCACACAACAGAATTATTTGATTCATGCTAACTTCCTGTCCTCAGATAGCAGCTTTGGATCGTAACCTGGCCGACGCAGGTCACAAATACTCTGGAGAGATCGAGCAACTGCAGTCTCATCTGAACCAGCTGGAGGACAACCTGTCCCAGCTAAGACTGGACATGCAGCGCACCAAGACCGACTACGAGCAGCTGCTCCGCATCAAGCAAAACCTGGAGATGGAGATCGCCACCTACAGGCGCCTGCTGGAAGGGGAAGAAGCGTGAGTATTAGTCTGAGTGCTTGTGTTCAACAGAAAAAAAATATGGCAAATTATTAGTGTTATTAGGTAGCCAAATTATTTCATTTAAGTTATTTTAACTCTGTTCTACTCAGAAATGTCTGCAAATTGTTACCTTAATAGGGCAGCGCAGTCTCATCTGGGGGCGGGCGATAAAGGGGTAAAATATGACGTAATATCTCTACTTCGAGGTACAAACCACTGCATTTTCAATGAGGTTTTGGGCAAATTACATGCAAACAAAATGAAAATGCAAAGAAAAAGTGACGATGTGGTGAGAAAATGGACATGCGTTGTGGTTTCTTTATGATCCGGAGCACAAACGTGTCGAGGCAGTTTTGCAGGCAAGAGAATGGAGCTACTCTGGTTAGCTGTGTAGGCACTTACCGACACGACGTCTCCTACTTCCTCGCCTTTTCTTCTCCACCGGGAACCGAAAAAAAAACTTTTTGCGACTGCTTCGGTGATTGCAGCCAAAAACAAAACCATACACCATTTATCCGTGTGAATTGTGTACATACTGTGTGTGAATATATATATTACATGGAGGTCCCTGTAAGTGGTCAAATCCTGTGATATCACGGAGTTCAAACAAGACTATGGTCAAATCCTGTGATATCACGGAGAGTTCAAACAAGACTACGATCTCCTATTATGTGTATTTTTTTTTCAAAAATTACTTTGCATAAGACTAAATTACTTGTTGCAGTTTGCATTTTATGATAAACCTGTTTATCTTAAAACCACTATCAACCTATGCCCAGCTACCCCCTTTAAAAAAGCAAACAACAAAAAAAAAAGGTTTACTTAGAATTTTAGTTATGTTTAATTTATTGTGCATTATATTTTGCATATATTTTACTTTATTTTTTTTACTTTCATGCCTTCACTGAGCCTTGTGTACCAAAATTTCATTCCTTTCGTGTACTACGTTTGGAATGATAAAGGGACCTTAACCTAAAATTTGAAAATGCAAAAACATTTTTTGTTTTTCTTGCTGAAATACTCTTTAAATTAAGTTATACACACTCACCCCATGAAATTTTTTTAGAGTGTATATGAAAACATTTGCTTTGCCCAAGTAAACTGGGAAAACTGGTTTTATAATGTTTGTCCAGGTTTGGAAAAAACACATTTGTTGCCAAACCACAATAGAGATGAAACACTGTAATACAGTTAATTTAATTCATAATCTGTAACCATCTGTAGTTTTTTTTTTATCTAAATTATTTAATTTGTATTTTTTGATTCCTATTTTATTCATTTTTCTAATCAATATTATTTCTGTGGTTGATATTTTGTCCATTTGTATTTTATTTTGTGCAGCACTATTGCAGTATTGTAAGTAATCATCATAACACAATAGGCATGTTTAGAAAAGCAGTTTTTTAAAATTTCAATCTAAATACTGCTCAAAATACAGCACATTGTTCCTGTCATTATTTTAAGGAGCGTATTTGTGGACTTCCAGAAACACTTTGCTTTCTTTCATTCACATTCAGCTGTTTCAACCCTATTTTTTTCTCCTACAGAATGAAAGAAGTTCCACCTCCACCAAAAAGTGAGTCATTAAATGCATCTTTTCACAGATTTAAAACAGTCACTGTTCAGATGACATGAGAACAAGTGTTACACAATGTTACATTCTGATTATTATTCTTCAAACTTATTTACTTCAATGAAGCGTTATTACGCCAGGGAACATCAAAGTGACTGCAGGTGTGGTAATGGAAAAGCAAACTGCTCACAAGTGTCGAAGAGCCGTGATGTCCCTGTGAGACAGCAGTGAGACGGAAACCGATTCCTGCACACACACCCATGGCTAGGGCACGTTCACAAGCGTGCACACAACGCAAACAGCTTAGCTCTTACGGCGATCACTGTGGGTGTGACAACAACACGCATTTCAGTGTTGTTAACAAAATTCAATGGTTCACAACACGGAACCAGTTTTGAAAACTGTGTACACAGCAGCACATATTTACATGCTGTTTTTACAAACTAATATGAAGTATGTCAGTAAAACTGCACACTGGACATATATTATGTAGTACACAATGCTTAAATCAGCTCCGGAATACTACTGACAGCCAGATCCATAAGTATTTGGACACCGACATCTTTCTGAAAATCATTTAATTACTTGTTATAGCATGATGAATTAAGTTTAATGATTTTGTTTTTGGGTTTGTGTATTCTGTACTGTTGTGTTTTGAAACTTTAGTTCAGTGATTAGTTTATACTTTGTATTTCTTATCATGGGTATATAATATACATATGTATACATTTTTATTGTTAAAGGGGTGGGCGTTTATCAGCTTTTGCTTCTGCCTCCACTCTTTTGGGCACATGGGTATGTTGTTAAATTGTGTTCTTGATTAGTTTTTATTGCTATTTTTGAGTCTGTGTGCCAAATAAATAAATAAATTCATTCATTCATACATCACTGCGATAGTGATGAAATCATGCATTAAAGGTGTTCTTTTATTGTTTCGATTTTAATTCAGTGGTTTAACAAAAATGTTGCATTGACCTTTTAAGAAGTAGTTATTTTTTTAGGGGAGGTGATGGTCTAGTGGTTAAGCGCTGGGCTTGAGACCAGAGGATCCTCGGTTCAAATCCTAGCCTGACCGGAAAATCACTAAGGGCCCTTGGGCAAGGTCCTTAATCCCCTAATTGCTCCCAGTGTGTAGTGAGCGAATTGTGTGGCAGCCCCCTGACATTAGGTTGAATGTGAGACATTATTGTAAAGGGCTTTGAGCATCTGCTGCAGATGGAAGAGTGCTATATAAATGCAGTCCATTCTGTCCATTTACTTACGGTGTCTGAAAATGGAGGAACTCTATATAAATAAATGGACTGCATTTATATAGCACTCTTCCATCAGGTGATCAGAGTGCTTTACAATGATGACACACACACACTGATGTCAGAGTGCTGTCATGCAAGGCATTCAACTGCACACTGAGAGCATCTTGGGGATTAAGGGTGTTGCCCAAGAGACCTTAGTGAATTTCTAATATGATGGGGATTTGAATTAGGGTGGGGGTGGAGGCCAAGTGGTTGCGCTTGGTTTCGGTGTGCAAGGTCCCCATTCCTGACGCAACTCAGTGGAGTTGCGTCAGGAAGGGCATGTTGATTTGGCATCCTGCCAAATCAACATGCAGGCCCACACTGGATCTGCTGTGGCAACCCGGAGTGAAAGCAAGGGAGCAGCCAAAGGGACTTGCCTTTTATGAGGATTTGAACTAGGCATCGTTTGCTCACAAGTCCACTGTAAGATGATCAGCGAAGGTAGCCACAGGACACCCACAGCAACTTTGGAGTTGCATTATTGGCAGTTTCTCCACTCACAGCCCCAGAAGACCTATGACTCTTTCAGAGATGGCATGGGTGTCTTGGTGGTTTTCCTCACTAGTCTCGTTTGTGCACAATTGCTCTGCTTTTGAGAACTGCCTCCTGAAGACAGATTTATCACACTGCAAAAAGGCAATAGTTTAACCAACTAAATTGAACTGTTTCAGTTGGTCACACCTGAATGAATTCAGTTCTTTGAAATTAAGTTAGTAAGTAACTAAATTTCAAAGAACTTAATTCATTCAGGTGTTACCAATTAAAACAAATTAAGTTGCTTCTTATTTCAGTGCATACAGTACCCTAGCACCGGTATTTCCCAATGATTGATGTAAATTAACTCAAGACAAATGTAGTGACTTGGAAATGTTCATATATTCATCCCCTAATGTGGGTAAAGAAAACTGGATAAAAAAAAAGTGACGTTCATGACCAATAATCCTCATTTAATTTGTCTATTTACTTTTGACCTCTGAAAATGGACTGTGTGTGAGAATAGATTTCATCTTGATTGCTCACTTCAATTCCATTGCAATGGTATACAGAGACAAAATTGCAAAAATTGTCACTGTCCAAATGCTTATAGACCTGGTGTAGGTACTTTCTGAGTCCCACACAATAAAGGATATTCAAAAATCTTTACTTGGTTTCCAGGCAGGGTTCAGTACACGGAACAGCAAACTATGCTCAGAATCCAGGTCATAAGATGGCAGGCAAGGTCAAAAAACAGGTAGGCAGTTAGTACACGGCGAGACATGAGCAAGATACTAGGACACTAAGGGAAAAGACTAGAAAAGCAGGCAACAAGCACAATCTGGCAGAGACATGTGAAAAAGGCGAGGCTTAAATAGCAGATGTGATGAGGGATAATCAGACACAGGTGCGGGAGAACAAGCGGAGAGAGGGCATGGCAAACAAAAGGGACCAGACACATCCAGACCAAACCCCAAACAAAAGGACAAGTGTGTACAGACAGAAAAATATCAACCAGAACCCACAGAAAAAAAACTCACATGAAATAAACCCTCACATATGGAATAAACGCCAAGAAAAATCAAACATTCTGATAACTCCACACATTCCAACCATGACAAATTGACCTCTTTCATGTCATACATTTTCCCTTTTTCTCTCTTCTTTCTTGTAGCTTTATCTCATACCACATCAGTCAATTTTTTCTATTCTTGGATTGTCATTGCATCACACTTCTAATCACTTTCTGTGTAATCTCTGAATCTGTAAATTTCATCTCATATAATCCTTTGCCTTATCTCATTTATCCTTCTGCTCAAATATCAAACTCATCTGTCATCTCTATCTCTTCTCATTTACATCTTTTCTGACTGTTCTCAGTTTTCAAAATGACTATTTTTCTTGTCATGTCTTCTACATTAAAATCATACCATCTAATTTAATTTTACATCATGCTGTCACATCTCTGCTAATACATGATTTAATTTACTATGATGTCATGTCCTGTTTGTGCAGAAGAGCCTGATGTTCGCACCAGGAAGATAGTAAAGGTGGTGACGCAGACGATGGTGAACGGTAAAGTGGTGGATGAATCCAGCGAAGTGGAGCAGTTTGAGGAAGACAAGAAATAGAAACACAAGCCAGACAGAAATAAAAAATAAAATATGTAGAAGTCACAAAATAAATGGAGAAATAATGAAAAGAGGCTGATGTTTCATAGACATTCACTGAGATAAATAGTTTTAAAAGTAATATTTTTGAGCATAACTGTTTTGTTTTCTGAGAAATCTACCTGTTATCTATATCAGCTCCACTTTGATTTTTGCTTTTCTAAATAAAGCTCCTACAAATTCAAAGCATGTTAAGTGTTACAGTGTAGTTTGCATACTAACACCAGTTTACAGTGAATATAGGTGTGTGTGAGAGACATATGAACTGAGTAATAGTCATACTCTTGTAGTAAAGTGGTGTTCTTCAACAAATTTTTCTTCTGGTAACATTACTGTAGCTGACGTATAACATACTCCTTAAAGTACAATATCACTGAATAATCTTTGCTGTTTTTGAGTTGGTACTGCATGAAAATCTGAATAAAAGGGTTCTTTAATCATGTGACAAGTACTTCTGTCTTCATTGTTTCAAATATGCTTTTTTCCTCTATAATATATCTGAAAAATAACAGTCTTGGACTTTTATTTATGCTCTAGACTGTTTACATTTCATATACATGCAAACAGTTGGTGGTGCCAAATACCTGAGGGGACCTTTCATAATAGAAGCAACATATATAATTAATTTTTTATTAATTAATATAATTAATTTATTAGACATCCAAGCATAACAGAAATTCACTCATATGACCAAACTCATAACAGAAAAGTCAAAAACAAAAAGATAAGAAAATAAATACATGGTGCCTAAAGGTGTAGGCAGAAGCAACGCTTATCCACGCCTACCCTCCTGTATAAAATCATCAGGCATATATGCCTGTTCATAGACATTTATACCCAACACAATCTGAACACAGCAGCACCTAGTTACAGATAAAAGAAGTCAAATATTTCTCCAGACAACTCACAAAAAAAGAAGAAACCCCCCCGAAGGTTCCAGTACAACAGCCTCTACATATAATGCAACTCAACCATATTAATCTAATACATATCTACCAAATACCATTTGTTTGTATAAATGTTTGACCCGGTTAATATCTGGACATTGCTTAAGTTTCTCTGGTAAATTATTCCATTTTTTTGGGCCACAAATGGAAACACAAAAGCACCTCCTAGTCGTCCTAGCGCCCACAATTTAAAAATAAAACGTACTCCTTAAATTATACATTCCTTCTCTCAACGTAAAATATTCTTGAATTCTGGGAGGTAATTGTTTATTTCTTGCTTTATGCATCAGCTGAACAGTCTTAAATGTAATCATATCAAGTTTTAATATCTTTGATTTAATAAATAACGGATTGGTATGATCCCGAAACCCTGAATTATGAATTATTCTTGATGCTCTTTTTTGAAGGATGAATAATGATTGTAAAGTAGTTTTATAGTTATTACCCCAAACTTCTGCACAGTATGTCAAATAAGGTGCAATCAATGTACGATACAAAGTATGTACATTGATACATGTACATTGAACATGCCCCACTAAATTGCTTACAGTGCAATTGATGGAGAAATAGAGTGATCACCTGGAAAGCACAAGACTCAAAGGTCAGGTAACTTAATTGGTAGTTGAGAAGCTATGATGCAAACTATAAGCTCATGGCCATAATTACAGCACAATCATCAAACAACTCCCAAGCAACCAAGAAGTATGGCGTAAAAGTGTAATGCTAGAACTCGTATGAAATGGTATGAAAAAGCAGTGGTGTGTCAGAATATGGTTGAAAACAAAGGGCTGCACATAAAAATGTGCTTGTATTAGTATTGTTTTCAAATCAAAGCATTTTCTTTATTTAAAACATTTTTGGTTTAGTCTAAAAAAAAAAATTCTCCAAAAGCATTTCTTCAAAAAATGGGTCTTCTGAAGCCTATTTCTCATTGTTGATGTTACAATTTGGAGGCAGAGTCTAAATGAAACCGAAGATGCAGGCAGCCAGGAGACAAAATGGCTAAAAACCACAATGCTTTAATTATCCTCAGTGACAAACAGTTCAACACATCAAAGACGGGGGCGAGCATACAAAAAGAGTTCAAGCTAGGAAACAGGGTGGCAATCACATGGGAGGTGCAAGGAGCAGACTAAAGTAACAATGGCACAAACACAGCAGGGAATGATGACACCATATATTTACAAAAGGTGACCACAGAAGATATTAATATATACAAGTAAATCAGGCAATCAACTGAAAAATGAACAAGCTGACAGGTGTGGCTTAAAAACAAACAGAACGAATGAGCACAGGTGTGAAGAATCAGTGAAGTCCGGACGAACAGGGACACGTGAGGAACTAACACAACATAAGTGTTGGGAAAGTGTAGGTACATGGACCCACAACAGGGGGCGCAAATGAACGGACAATGGAATAGGTCAAATAACAACACTTTACTGTTGTGAATGTGCACAACAAATACAACAGATTGCAACAATAGACAATAGTCAATTCACAAGGTGTCGTGTGGGCAGGCTCGAAGATAGGAGACGCCTGTCCAAAGCAGAACAGGAACCACACGATTTCCTCCACCACCAGACCCCGGGAATACTGGAGCTGCCAAGTCCCGAACTCCCAGGTGGCCACTGCCTCTGCGTGTCGGATCTGGTACTGCTGGCGAGGAACAAGAAGCAAGTGAATGAGGATGCGTTTGCACCCAGGAATCAGCACGGCAGGAAAGCTACCTCCACCTCTCGTTGGAAAAACAGTCCAAAAGATAATGCACAAAAGTCACAAAGGATATTGTCAAGCAGACAGCTGAGGTACGTTACCTTCCAGGTAGAACGATATCTCGGCAAAGAGGTGGAGACGTCGTCCTGCTGATATACTCCTGCCGATCAGATGATTGGTAACAGCTGTTACAGGTGATGCGTGACAGCTGTCACCCTGGCTGCTCCTGTGAGGCGGCTGCGCCCTCTGGTGCCTGGAGCCCGCACTCCAGACAGGGCGCCCTCTGGTGGTGGGCCAGCAGTACCTCCTCTTCTGGCGGCCCACACAACAATAAGGTGATTAAACTCTAAGCAAATATCAAAACGAATGTGGAAATAAAACCTGAACATGAAACAAAACCTGAGACATAAACCCAAAATACAACATCAACTACATATAATGCAAAGACAACTCTGGAACTGAAGTGTGAGTGAAACAAGGGAAAATTGACAAGAAGGACACAAGGTAAATGAAAAGACATTCAGGACCAGGCAGAATGGAAGACAGAATGACACTGAGACAGGGGAGACATAAGGACCACACAGACGGCGGACTGATGATCACAAAGATGACTGACACATGC
This sequence comes from Thalassophryne amazonica, assembly GCF_902500255.1. Taxonomy (NCBI): domain Eukaryota; kingdom Metazoa; phylum Chordata; class Actinopteri; order Batrachoidiformes; family Batrachoididae; genus Thalassophryne; species Thalassophryne amazonica. The sequence goes on from NC_047119.1 coordinate 34,265,420, forward strand.
AGGGGAGAGAACACAACAGATTATAAGTGCGTGCGCACACACACACACACACACACACACACACACACACACACACACACACACACACACACACACACACACACACACACACACACACACACACACACACACACACACACACACACACACACAAAACTGGGGAACACAGAAATATCAAGACACCAAACCCTACAGGAAAGACATGACAGATAAAAAAGGTCAAAAGGCTCTAATAGGACACACCCACAACACAAACATTAAATGCGTTGAAAAGGCAGCAGTGTGAAGTTGGCACCAGGTTCGATAGTCAACATTTGAGTATGATTACTAATCTACTCACTGTGCCACAGTATGCACTTTTCATCAAGAATGTACTATCCAAACTGGTCCAAACCCCATGAGGTCTTGGGTGGCATACTCATTATTTAATGTGCAGTAACTCTGAAAACATAATGCTTCCCTGGAATTACAGTCAGTCACAGTGCATCCAACATGAGTCCCCCTGGCTACTAAACTGAGCATGGTGACTTAGTGGTTAGCACTGTTGCGTCACAGCAAGAAGGTCATGGGTTTGATTCCCACCTGTGGCCTTTCTGTGTGGAGTTTGCGTGGGTTTCCTCTGGGTGCTCTGTTTTCCTCTCACATTTACAGACATGCAGGTTAGGTGGATTGGAAACTTTATAATTGTCCAGGTCTCCCTTGCAAAAGAGGTCTTGATCTCAATGGGACTAACCTGGTTAAATAAAGATGAAAAGTTTTGTGCCAAGGTTGAAGACTAAGATTTTTTTTCTTTCTTCTTTTATATTTGTGTCCCTTGCTGGCTAATGCATCTATAAAGTTGCACAGTGCATAGTTAAGTAGTTATACTACCACCCCCATATTAGAATGTTGAATATCGAACCCAGTACCAATGTCACATTTTGCGTTTTGATAAATGTAGCCGCATTTTCGTTGCATGGTTTAAAAGTGGGTGAAAAAACATTCAGATGGATATAAACCAGTTTTCAACCAAAAATCAACATTGAAATTAGGTCTTGTGCCCACTGGGATGACCTCTTTCAAATCTAGAATATGTTTCTGAGACCACGCCCACATCAATGATATTTATTTGTGATTATTTTCCACCCAACATTTTCAGGTGTTTTTCTAAAGGTTTTAAAGGTTAAACTACCAGACTGAAACAGACCCACGGGTGTGTGGTGTGTGTCTTTTGCATCATCATGTATTGACTGTGATCTTGTTGTTATTTGTGATATCTTACATTATCAGCATACACTTGTGCACATGATCTTGTTCAGAAGTCATTTAGGAAATCATGAAGCAAACCCGTCATGCTTCCGTGCAGCTTTCGGGTCACGATCAGGATGTTTAACTGAAAGTTCAGTGTGCTTTGACTGCCCTCTAGTGGTTAGAGTTATCCTGCAGCTAAACTGAAATATACAGAAATATCAGACATACTGGACAAACATTTTCTGCAGAAAACATGAGATGACAACACTTATGTCTTTTTTTTTACACCTCCACGCAGCAGCTTATGTGGGGTCTTGTTTTCAGTCATGTAAATGGAAAAGTTCTTTAAAACAAAAAATAATATTATAATACAACCCCAATTCCAATGAAGTTGGGACGTTGTCTAAAATGCAAATAAAAACAGAATACAATGATTTGCAAATCCTTTCAACCTATATTCAATCGAATACACCATAAAGTCTAGATATTCAATGTTCAAACTGATAAACTTTATTATTTTTGTGCAAATATTTGCTCATTTTGAAATGGATGCCTGCAACACATTTCCATATGTTTTACCACTGTGTTACATCACCTTTCCTTCTAACAACACTCAATAAGCGTTTGGGAGATGAGGACACTAATTATTGAAGCTATGTAGGTGGAATTCCTTCCCATTCTTGCTTGATGTACGACTTAAGTTGTTCAACAGTCCGGGGTCTCCGTTGTCGTATTTTGTGCTTCATAATGCGTCATGCATTTTCAGTGGACGACAGGTCTGGACTGCAGGCAGGCCAGTCTAGTACCTGCACTCTTTTACTACAAAGCCACGCTGTTGTAACACGTGCAGAATGTGTCTTGGCATTGTCTTGCTGAAATAAGCAGGGACGTCCCTGAAAAAGACGTTGCTTGGATGGCAGCATGTGTTGCTCCAAAACCTGGATGTACCTTTCAGCATTGATGATGTCATCACAGATGTGTAAGTTGCCCATGTCATGGGCACTAACACACCCCCATACCATCACAGATGCTGGCTTTTGAACTTTGAGCTGGTAACAGTCTGGATGGTCTTTTTCCTCTTTTGTCTGGAGGACACGACGTCTATGATTTCCAAAAACAATTTCAAATGTGGACTCATCAGACCACAGCACACTTTTCCACTTTGCGTCCATTTCAAATAAGCTCAGGCCCAGAGAAGGCAGTGGAGTTTCTGGATGTTCTTGATGTATGGCTTTCACTTTGCATGGCAGAGTTTTAACTTGCACTTGCAGATGTAGTGACAAACTGTGTTAACTGACAATGGTTTTCTGAAGCGTTCCTGAGCCCACATGGTAAGATCCTTTTACACAATGATGTCGGTTTTTAATGCAGTGCCGCCTGAGTGATGGAAGGTCACGGGCATCCACTGATGGTTTTCGGCCTTGTTGCTTACGTGTAGAACAGGGGTAGGCAACCTGTTCCAGAAAGAGCCATGAGGGTGCAGGTTTTCTTTGCAGCCACTGACTCCACCAGGTGATTTTACTGATTAATATCACTTTGAGCAGATGGAATCAGTTAATCAGTGAAATCACCTGGTGGAGTCAGTGGCTGCAAAGAAAACCTGCACCCTCATGGCTCTTTCTGGAACAGGTTGCCTACCCCTGGTGTAGAAAGTTCTCCAGATTCTCTGAATCTTCTGATTATATTATGGACTGTAGATGATGGAATCCCTAAACTCCCTGCAATTGAACGTTGAGAAACATTGTTCTTAAACTGTTGGACTATTTTTTCATGCATTTGTTCACAAAGTGGTGATCCTCACCCCATCTTTGCTTGTGACTGGCTAAGACTTTTGGGGATGCTCCTTTTATACCCAATCATGACACTCACCTGCTTCCAAACAGGTGTTCTTTGAGCATTCATCAACTTTCCCAGTCTTTTGTTGCCCCATTACAACTTTTTTGAAATGTGTTGCAGGCATCCATTTCAAAATCAGCAAATATTTGCACAAAAACAAAAAAGTCTGTCAGTTTGAACATTAAATATCTTGTCTTTGTGGTGTATTCAGTTGAATATAGGTTGAAGAGGATTTGCAAATCATTGTATTCTGTTTTTATTTACATTTCACACAACATCCCAACTTCATTGGAATTGGGGTTGTAATAATGTTATTTCAAATTGTGAGTTGGTGCATATTTACAAGGGAAATCACTCAAAATTGTCAAATATTATTGGATTATTATTCATTATATTATTTGGATATTATATATCATATTATATTGAGTGAAATAGTAAATACTGGTCAAATCCCACACTCGGGTAACAATGGTAAGTGTATGGTGTTAAGAAGGGACAGTACTCCTATATTGTCACTTTTATCTCCTCCCCATGTTCAATAATCATTTCATACATGGAGATATGAAGAGGTATTATCAAGTAATGATGTGATGTATTGATAATGGTCCAATGATAATTACCTCCACCGGTCGAGTTTGTTTATTTGTCTGTCTGTTTGTCAGCAGGATAACTCAAAAAGTTTTGAACGGAGTTTGATGAAATTTTGTGGAGTGGTTGGAAATGACAAGAGGAACAAGTGATTAAATTTTAGTGGTGATCCGGATCACGATCTGGATCCAGTAATTTTTTAAATGATTCTTCACCTTTGCGGGATAGGGGGAATTTTGACATTCTAGTTTCTAACTCCACAAAAACAAGGCAGAAAGGCTTGAAAAAAATTAGGGTGTAACATAGTCAAATGTTCTATCAAACAACAAAGTTTGGTGATGATCGGATCCAGATTCCAGATCTGGTGATCCAGAATATGCAAAAATATAGGGAAAATAGAAAATGTGTCAGTGTGAGGTGACAAATGAAGCTAGAGATGCACAACTAACACCAAATTATAGCTGAATCTGTACTGATTCAGTAAGGTGTCATCAGATTTGATGTAGCTTCAAATGTTATGGAGGTAGATCCAGAAGAAAACCGCCATTACCAAAAAAACATTTTTATACAATAACTTTTGAACTAATAAAAACATAACAGTGATTCCAAGTTCTAGTGGTATATTTTCATGGTCAAGGATGTCAAATATAAAGGAAAGAAAAGTGTATGTATCATAGTTTTGGTTGTAACACTGAATTGTTGAACAGATCACTGTGCCAAGGAGGGAATCTCTTTATGGTCAGTGACCCTATGGCCTTGTTAGTAAACGATGTCAAATACAACACACTGCAAAGAGGAAATCCCTCATGACAAACTACACAGGGCTGGGGAGCACAATTAATTTATTAGATGAAGGTCTATCATTTGGCATTATTATATTTTAGTGGCAATGAATATCACTATCCAGATTACTTCACTTAGCAAAAGCAAAGTGATGAGTCAGCAGTATACTCAGCAGTGGTTAAGTTCTGGTTCAGTGCACATCACTGAACAAAGTACACTAGGTGCAAAACCCACTCCGAGGTGTTGATGAATCACACCTAGGATCCAGAAAACCCAGAGGCTGACATCAGCACCCTACTGTCGCATATGTTCTGCTTCGGTGCACTTCACTGAATATATATCATTATGTGGCACATGCAACACTTAAAAAAATAGTTCTATTTCAGAATTTACTGTTATTTATTTAGAGAAGTGTTTCACAAATGTTAAAAAAATTAATATATTTGCAGTTTAGTTGAATAATAAATTGAATTTTGTCTCATTTTTTTTTGTCTATAAGCACATATCAATATCAGTGCTCAGATGACAGTAGCTTCTGGGAAAGGTGCAAGTTGCAATAAACTGTGATGCCAAGCGCTAAGGATACATGCTATCCAGTCACAGCAGATGAAACTTTTTTTTACTACTGAGCAAACATCATTGTTAGACTTTTTTAGGTTCAATGATTTCAAGGTGTGTAGATGTTATGGCGTCAGTGACCCCATGGCCTTGGCAGAGGTTTGCACTCTCTGAGTGCTTCTGGTTAGGATATAACATCCAAATAATATAATATCCAAATAATATAATGAATAATAATCTAATTTTATTTGACAATTTTGAGTGATTTCCCTTCTAAATATGCATCAGCTCAAAATCTGAAATAATAACATCCCAGACATTACAGCCTTGTTGAATGGACATTTCATCTTTCACCAAATAAAATATTCTTTCCATTGCCTGAATGAAAAAACATTCATTATTTGTTTTAAATAATGCCAAAAACGATCTTGAAAATGTAGTGTGTACCTGATGCTGTGCATTAACTTTTTCATGTACATGTGCTTTGCTTAGTCCAGCAAAAAATTGCGACAGAAATTTGAAAAAACAAAGAAATTTGAAAAAACAAAGCCCGCCATGTTTGTTTTTAAGCTACGCGCCATTGTTGCTAGTGTGAGTGTGAGAGTGTGCGGTGGTCACACCATGCAATAGCACAAAACGTATAGAACCAAAATTGCACGCTAAATAGAACCAAAATTGCACAGTAAATGGAACACAATGGCAAATGGTACGAATGATCCGTATCATGTGACATACAAAGCACCAATCAAATGACAAGGATCTGTTTAGGCATTAAACACTAATAAAAAGTCACATTTCACCTTTCTCTCATTTATATGGTCTTTGACCTTGGATGACCTTGAAAAGCAAAAACAAACAAACAAACAAAAAACAGGGTCATAACTGATTAAATCAAGTAGTTTGGATGGCATGGAGGGAGGATCGAGTGTGTTGTGTGCTGCCTGGGTTCCTGCCTTTACCCTCTCTCTCTGTGATTCCAGGTGGCGTGCTGCTGAGCTGATGACCTCACCTGTGGCTCATCATCTCAGCTGTATTTAAACCCCGGTTCAACACTTTCACCATCGCCAATAACTCAGTTCTCACTATACAGTATCTGACCCCTCTGTAGTCCTGTAGTCCTATTGTGCTCTCGTGCCTTTGCACGCCGCTCACCTTTACTTTTGCTCCTCCACAGTGATCCTGCACTCCGTCAGCTCCCAACCCATCATCCATCGTGGTCATCTCTGGTTCTTCACCTCTGGTTCAGGTTCCATCAGACTGCGGCTCCCTGTTTCAACATCGGTCCAGTCTGGGTCTCTACGCTCTAGGCCTCCTTGCACATTTACCAATTAACTGTATTTATTTCTCTCATTGATTGTGCAATAAATCTTCATTTGTTTATTTCACCTCAGATTCCTGCTTTTGATTCTTCCCCATTTTCGTTTGGGTTCCAACCGTAACAAAGTGGTTCAGTTTTGGACAGAAGACAGGTGTTGGTGTTGCACCATTTGGGTACAACTTCTAGATTAATTTCCTTTTCTTTTCTTGCCAGTAACAGCAGTCATTGACCTTTTTTCAAAAAGGAAATCATAGATTGTAAACCGGAGGGTAAAATGTACTTTTCAGGCTGGTCTTGAAGTGTTGTGAAATGTTGTTGAGCTGTTTGCAAAGGATTTCGTCAGTGCTAAGCTATTTTATGTGCAGACTCACTGACCCGATTGGGTCTTCCCGCTAAAATCTCCTCACCCACAGGTTCGGACGCTCCAGTTTATAAGTGAGATCTTTTGCAAAACTGGATGTGCAGTAATGACTGTAACTATGTGTAAAATGATTGTAATTCCTAAATGGTTTATGTGGTATTTAACTGACTGTCAAAACGTCATGTGTCAAAAGTCAGTATAAGTATTCCCTAAACAGATCTAAATGATCACTTTTACAGCCAGCTTTTTTCAAGTCAAACTAGAAGCACTCAAAGAGTGCAAACCTCCGCCAAGGCCATGGGGTCACTGATGCCATAACATCTACACGCCGTGGAATCATTGAACCTAAAAAAGTCTAACAATGATGTTTGCTCAGTAGTAAAAAAGTTTCATCTGCTGTGACTGGATAGCATGTATCCTTAGCGCTTGGCATCACAGTTTATTGCAACTTGCACCTTTCCCAGAAGCTACTGTCATCTGAGCACTGATATTGATATGTGCTTATAGACAAAAACAAACAGACAAAATTCAATTTATTATTCAACTAAACTGCAAATATATGAATTTTTTAACATTTATGAAACACTTGGCACAGTGATCTATTCAACAATTCAGTGTTACAACCAAAACTATGATACATACACTTTTCTTTCCTTTATATTTGACATCTTTGACCATGAAAACATACCACTAGAACTTGGAATCACTGTTATGTCTTTATTAGTTCAAACGTTATTGTATAAAAACAATTTTTCGGTAATGGCGGTTTTCTTCTGGATCTAGCTCCATAACATTTGAAGCTACATCAAATCTGATGACACCTTACTGAATCAGTACAGATTCAGCTACAATTTGGTGTTAGTTGTGCATCTCTAGCTTCATTTGTCACCTCACACTGACACATTTTCTATTTTCCCTATATTTTTGCATTTTCTGGATCACCAGATCCGGAATCCGGATCCGATCATCACCAAACTTTGTTGTTTGATAGAACATTTGACTATGTTACACCCTAATTTTTTTTCAAGCCTTTCTGCCTTGTTTTTGTGGAGTTAGAAACTAGAATGTCAAAATTCCCCCTATCCCGCAATGGTGAAGAATCCTTTAAAAAATTCCTGGATCCGGATCGTGATCCGGATCACCACTAAAATTTAATCACTTGTTCCTCTTGACATTTCCAACCACTCCACAAAATGTCATCAAAATCCGTTGAAAACGTTTTGAGTTATCCTGCTGACAAACAGACAGACAGACAAACAAACAAACACGACCGAAACCATAACCTCCTTGGTGGAGGTAATTAATCAGTCACAAACAGAAACTACTGTGTGGTAATTTTGTTGGCAAACATAAAAACAGTGATAGAAACCAAAGCAGACAAGTGAGGGAAGCTTTCAAAACCATAATGACAACGCTGAAGGAAGTACAAGATTCTGCGGATACACTTGGGCAACTTTTCCCTGTTTTTCATCAGTAACAGCTTCACGGTATACCCAACCCTGTTTCACGGCAGTTTGTGAGACAGGGTTATGAACTCACGCTATGGACACTAACGCTATGGTTATGGTTAGAGTTAGGAGTGGGGGGAGGATTATAAATAGCAAAAAAACAAAACAACAACAACAACAAAAAACCGTGTCACAAAAATGGGGCGCTTTTCGTGACCATGTCACGAAAATGGGGCGCTTTCGTGATGGCCCACTAAAAAAAACCCAGTGAGACTGGGTTGGTAGACCGTAGTTGTCGTGAGGTTCTTGGAAGCTTCCCTCACTTGTCTGCTTTGTTGCTACTGTATACTGCGTATTAGGTTTGAAAAGGTGCATATAACAAGCCTTTTAACTCACATTCCAAACCATTTGAGCATCCTGATTTTTTTTCCAATGGTTAACATACAGCACTCAGAACAAGACCGGGTTTCAGAAAACACAATGTGACCCCTGACCTCCTGTAAGTGGCCTGACTGTTGAACAGGAATAATGGGACTCTCTGTCTCTGAACATGGAACCTGCATTAATCCCATTACTGCTGAGTGAGCACTGCGTTTGGTTTCACGCTCCTTTTCCTCAGGGGGCTCAGGAGGGACCACAGCCGCTTACCTGCGACCACATTGCTGCACGCGTTTAATCTCAGACTGTTGCAAGAAATATTGTAAAAGGCTTTTATGTTTCAAAGTGTGACACCGACATTTTCAAGTAAATATTTAGTAAGGGAATTCTTTTCAAGCAATTATTAAAAAAATAAAAAATAAAAAAAAATCACTGGTATTTCTTGAAAAAATTGTTTATTTTATTTTATTTTTCTCATATGCTGGAAATGATACAAACATTTTTCCTTAAAGCTACAGCCTGTAGGATTTTGGGGTGTTTATTAGGAGAAATGGAACATACATTCATAAACATCTCTTCATTAGTATGTGATTACCTGCAACAATGAATCGATGTGTTTTCATTTGCTGAAAATGAGCCCTACATAGGAGCCGGCCCCCTCATGGAGGCTGCCATGTTGCACCGCCATGTTGATGCAATAGCCCAAATTGGACACTTAATATATAGCATTTGCATTTTGAATTGCACCTGGAAGATGGAATAAAAAGAACAGGAATCAGTGGTTGCTCCCCTATACACTATCTACTGGTTGCTAGGGCAGGCAAACAAGTTTGATAAGCCTTATTTTTATGAAATGGAGGATCATACATATTGCTTATCACAGGAGAAGGCAACAGAGAATGAATCTTCATCGCCAAAGAAGCGAAAATGTGAAAAGAAACAACACTGTGACTGGTAACGGGATATGCAATCTGCAACCTCACCACTAGATGGCTCTAGATCCTGCACACTGTAGCTTTAAGTAATGGCTGGATAGGTTGGTGGATTAAAAACATAATATTGGAACACTTACAGGCAGGTTTAATCTCATGTCACATGCACAGAATCTCTCTTCTGTGCACATGAAATCACGTTCTACTTCTTGCACCCAAACTTCCAAGTCTGTGCGTGTGTGTTTTTTTTTAGCAGGCTACTGATTGCAGGATAGGTTGGAACTGTCCAGCCAGGCAGATGTCCTCCTGTTTCTTACGGATGATGCGCTGGATGGCAGGTGGCACTCCACGGGGGTTTTTGGAGAAGACAATGCTGTAGCTCACTCGGTAGTATCGAAACCCCACAATCATATAGTAAGACAGGACCCTAAAGACTTGCACCTCCATTCTCAAGCAATTGATGAGAGTCCATGCAGGTGTCTAGTCCACCGTCAGGGGGTGGGGGGAGTTGGGGGGGGGGGGGGGGGTGTCATCGAGCCACTCGTTGGATCTGTTCCTGCAGCAGAGTCCGTTCTGCGTCTGTTCCAAAAATCATCCAATCCAGCATGTGGATCCAGATGCATCTCAGACTTGGACTTTGATCTGGATCTATGACAAACGCCGAGACTCAGATTCCTTGCTGTAATTCCCTTCAGCGTCTCCCTTGTTTTCACTTGGGGTCACGACAGTAGATCCGAGGTGCATCAGCACATTGATTTGGCACAAGTTTTATGCCGGGCCTCAGATCAGATCTCTCTGATTTCCTGAGTCCTCACATTTCTGTGTGTATGCATTTCTATAAAGCTGAAAATTCAGCAACTATGCAATATGTGGTGCATGCAGGTAGCTCTGTACGTTATGGAGCTGGTGTACACGTTGAGCTGGGTTTGATTCCCAGTCATGCAAGTCTGTTCCCTTAGAAAAAAACAGTCAGGATCTTTATCAAATGAACCCTGATGTTCATCATCATTAACCAGTGTTGTATAAAATCACACTTAAGTAAAAGTACAGATACCCATTAACAAAATGACTTTGGTAGAAGTTCAAGTAACCGACTGAAATGCTACTCAAGTAAAAGTCTTAAAGTATCTAGTATTTATTGTACTAAAGTATGACAAGTAATGTACAACTAAATGTACTTAAGTATTGAAAGTAAAAGTACAAGTAAATGTTAATAATAAAAAACGGACTGATTTTTTTTTTTTTTTTATAAAAGTTTATCTAGGCTTGTAAATGACTGGTAGTATTAGTCAAAATACTGAAAATTGTGCACATCACACAATAACACTTCAGAAACAAGGTTTCAAAACCTAAACAAGAGTAGACTACTCACTAGGTGTTCACAGGAAACAGTTATTTATTTCTATATGTATTTATTTATTTTCATTGTTACATGGTTTTATCTTTTCTGTTGTGTTTTGTTTCATTAGGTTCTTTTTGTCTCCTCTAAAATTGTATTGTAACTATTAGTTTATTATTATTGACTATTATTGTCTATTATGTAGACTATTATTGTTGTTGCTATAATATATGAATAAAAATAAATTTAAGAAATTTCAATTTGACTCTTTTACGACAACGAACACAAATCAACACAAACGTGCTGATGCGAACAGCTTAATGCTACCTTTAACACTGAAAACGCCACAGACATGCTAACGCGTTAGCTTCGGTACCGTTTTTAAGTTATAAAATACATCTATCAACTGTTTTAGAAGACCATAACAGGTTGGTTTAACATAAAAATATTAAATATTACTCACAGACATATGCTCTTCAGGGTTTTAGCAGGGAAAAAAAATTAGGATAAAGCGAAATAAAATCCACGAATCGTAGATCGAAGCACTGCTTCGACCTGCGAATCACTGCTTTGATTGGTTCAAGATTCAAAGCAAAGCTGCGCTGCAGAAAAGTTGATTACAGACCTGCGCAACGGCAAAAAAAAAAACCCTACCGGACATGCCTCATGACAAATCGGCCTGACTTTGTTGCAGTAACTAGTAATCAGTGGTGTCTTTGGCTGAAAACACGACTTTTTTTCGCGTGTGTGTGTTTTTTTTTTTTTTTTTTTTTTTTACGAGTAATGGCATGGCGCACAGAAAATGTATCGGAGTAGAAGTATGCAATTAAGGTCGGAAATGTAGTGAAGTAAAAGTGAAAGTAAGCTGAATGAAAAAAAACTCAAGTAAAGTACAAAGTCTCCCAAAATGTACTTAAGTACAGTAGTGAAGTATTTTTACTTTGTTACTATACAACACTGTCATTAACAGATGTTAAAATACTGTCCGGTCCAAAAACAAGGAGCAGTCATATAGTCAGGAGTTAGGGTGGAGAATCAACGGAGGAACGTGGAGTCAGGGAGCAGACAAGGAATGAACAGGAGAACACACAACAGGAACACGAGGGAAAACCCCTACAAAAACAATGAGCCAGAAAACCAAGGTTACAAAGTGATGAATTTAAAATAGTGACATGTAATGAGGAGATGAGAGACAGGTGTGGTGATTGTGATGTGGCACAGCTGTGGCAACACCAAGTGACGGGGCCATGCCTACAAACACACACACTGACAAACAGTGAAGCATTGAAGCATCAACCTACAAGAAACCCATGGTGAGTATAACTATAACCTCCAAAAAAAAAAAAAAAAAAAAGATAAACAACAGCAGAACTCAACCATAGATCTGTGCCAGAAAACCAAAGCAGAACTCAAAAATGCCAAAAGTATAAAACAAAGGTAAAGAGACCAAAATCAACAACATCAAACAGGACATCAGGACAAGGGGTGGAACACAACAAAGACACCTCATCTCCATTGTCATAATCAAGGGCAATGATGCTCAAAGACTGTGGTGCTGTACCGTAAATCTGCTAGGAGTTGTCCAAAACTGATTGAGGGAAGCTTCCAAAACACCGTGAGACCTCTGAGGAAGTCAACTTTTGTGCTTATGATTAGGGAAACTGTCTACAGTAGAACTTTTGACTGTTACACCATCAGATATACCTCCTCGCGGGGTGTAGCGTTCACTCACAGATAGTCCGACAACCGGCCCTGAATTGGGCCAGATACTGGCCTCTCTCTCCTAACCTGTGATTGGTTGGCGGCCGAGACGCTGACATCAGCCCATGTGTCAGCCTCACATTGATGTGGCACGAGTGCTGCTCTCCTAGCAGCAGGTGGGCATTTGACTGGGACAAAACACTTGTCAAACGGTAACATAGGTATCAAACTCAGGGAGGAGAGAAACCTCCCCTGGAGACTTCGATAAAGTTAAAAAGTTATTCACAGATTCGAAGTTCACAGCTCAATAATCTTAAGAGAAACATTGTAGAAAAACAAACACTATTTTCTAACCTCAGGAAGATAGACATTGAGCTACAACCTTAATTTTATACACGTGAGCCGTCCTCTGGGCCGGGAAAATAACACTGATCTGAATGAGCAAGCGGCTGAGAAACGGAAGCTTAGGAACCTACAAAGTCTACAAAGTGCAAAAACAAAAAGAGACACCAGAAAAATATTCAATAAATTCAGGTGTGGTGTCACCATGTTCACTGAGCACATCAGTGGTCTCCAGCTGGTTATACTACAGCACTCAGTTTGGAAAAATGTCAATGTGAAAAATTTTGGAGAATTTTTCATTGTTTATATTTTCAATAGCGTCACTGTTATACGGTGTAGTGACACAGAATTTACTGCACACATCAGTGGGGTCCTGCTGGTTATTCTACAGTTTGGAAAAATGTGCAAAAATTGAGTTTTAGTGATTTTTTTCAACATTAAATTGAGTAATAAAATAAGCGATACAATTCACCAATTCAATAAAATTCAATTTATGCACAAGTATTTTGGAAAGAACTTGACTTTTAGGCAAAGTGACCAAGACAACTGAAACTTTGAGGAATGATCGTACACAGATTGTTTAAGTAAAGAATATTTAAGAAAGTTTAAGTACTTTGTGGGATTTCTTAAATTTTTTTTATGGGTTCTGTTTTTTTGGGGGGGGGGGGTGGTGTATATGTATATACATACGAGGGCTGTCAATAAAGTATAGGTCCTTTTTATTTTTTTTTCAAAAACTATATGGATTTCATTCATATGTTTTTACGTCAGACATGCTTGAACCCTCGTCCGCATGCGTGAGTTTTTCCACACCTGTCGGTGACGTCATTCACCTGTGAGCACTCCTTGTGGGAGGAGTCGTCCAGCCCCTCGTCGGAATTCCTTTGTCTGAGAAGTTGCTGAGAGACTGGCACTTTGTTTGATCAAAATTTTTTTTAAACCTGTGAGACACATCGAAGTGGACACAGTTCGAAAAATTAAGCTGGTTTTCGGTGAAAATTTTAACGGCTGATGAGAGATTTTGAGGTGATACTGTCGCTTTAAGGACTTCCCACGCAGCGAGACGTCGCGCAGCACTCCCAGGCGCCGTCGTCAGCCTGTTTCAAGCTGAAAACCTCCACATTTCAGGCTCTATTGATCCAGGACGTCGTGAGAGAACAGAGAAGTTTCAGAAGAAGTCGGTTTCAGCATTTTATCCGGATATTCCACTGTTAAAGGAGATTTTTTTAATGAAAGACGTGCGGACGGGTCCGCGCGTCGAGACGCAGCCTGCGCGGTGCGGCGGCACAGGAAAAACACCTCCGTGTTGATAACCATTTGTAAAATCCAGGCAGCTTTTGATGGCTTCCAGTGGAGTGAGTATCTGAGAAATTGTTTAACAGCAGGACATGTTCCAACTTGTCCTTAAGGCTTCCAACAGAGGTGTTTTTCCTGTGGCGGAACGTCGCGGCGGCTGCGAGCCAACGCTGCAATCCATCCGCACGTCTTTCATTAAAAAAAATCTCCTTTAACAGTGGAATATCCAGATAAAATGCTGAAACAGACTTCTTCTGAAACTTCTCTGTTCTCTCACGACGTCCTGGATCAACAGAGCCTGAAATGTGGAGGTTTTCAGCTTGAAACAGGCTGACGACGGCGCCTGAGAGCGCTGCACGACGTCTCGCACCGTGGGAAGTTCTTAAAGTGACAGTATCACCTCAAAATCTCTCATCAGCCGTTAAAATTTTCACTGAAAACCAGCTTAATTTTTCGAACCGTGTCCACTTCGATGTGCCTCAAAGGTTTAGAAAAAATTTTGATCAAACAACGCGCCAGTCTCTCAGCAACTTCTCAGACAAAGGAATTCCGACGAGGGGCTGGACGACTCCTCCCACAAGGAGTGCTCACAGGCGAATGACGTCACCGACAGGCGTGGAAAAACTCATGCATGCGCACGAGGGTTCAAGCATGTCTGACGTAAAAACATATGAATGAAATCCATATAGTTTTTGAAAAAAATAAAAAGGACCTATACTTTATTGACAGCCCTTGTATATATCATTCTGTGGTGGAGGTTGAAGCTGTGCACTTTCACAGTGATGTTAAAATGTGTCTGCTGCCATCTTGTGTTACATAAGAGCATCACAACTTGAACAGAGGTTGAACCCTTATTTCACTTTCTAAATTGTTTTTCTTTTTAGTATGTTTTTTAAAAATAAAATTCCAGTTTAAGTTTAGTATGCCCAGAGTTCATGCCTTCACAAGGTATGTGCTGAAAAGGAGTCAGTGGCCCCCCGCCCCCCATCCTCCAGTATCTGCAAGTATGGTGAAAAATGCACATTAAAACATTGATCAAGACAACAGATCTCTTAATCTCTTAATCTCATCTTAATGTCTGTAATGTTATGTCTTACATTTGCTAAAAGGTGATTTCACTGTGTAGAAGTGATGTAGCTGTACTTTATTATCTTGTATAATTCCGTTAAAAGCAGACATGCATACATCTTTAAAAAAAAGAAAAAAGAAAAGGAAAACAAACAATAAAACAAAAATAAAAGTAAAAACTAACGGAAACTGAAAAATTTCAGTAACTCTGGATAGGACTAGGAATGACATGATATCAGTTTTTCATGTCCAATATCAGAATCAGAATCGAATTTAAGGGGTGGGGGACTAATACACTAATACTGGTACATTCACTGATCCCAATGCCAATACTGATCCCAATCCAATCCCATTTTTCCTGTTAGAAAATAACCAGTCTGTTAATAAAAACATTTATCTGGATGTACTTTTTTTTTTTTTTTTTTACCTGGCCATGTTACAGAACATTAGCTTAGACTGGGAAACAAATATTCCACTCTCCTAAAGGAAAATATACAAAACTAATAGTATGACTCAGATGTGCAACAGAGATGACGCTGATCAGATTGGATTTTTTTTTTAAAGTTGTGATACACTGAAAACAGGTAACTTGTCTATAAGGGCAAAGGACCTGACTGTAAGTTGATTTTTGGCTGTCAGCCCATCTTATTTTCACTAAAAGTTTAACTTCTCAAATGAATAAACAGCGAAGACCTTGCTACACATTTGAACAGTTTTTGTCGCCATCTAGCGTGCCATGTGAGCATTTCAGGGCTTCTGGTATATTTCCTACTTGGAAACTCAAAATTCAGTGAAAAAGGCATTTATAAATTCCAGAATACAGTTCTTGAGTTTTAGGATGCGGAAAGTTTTGCCGTACGTAAGGACACCAATTTCTCTTGACAAGCACAACTTACAGTTGTGAAAAAAGTCTGCTGGACTTATAGAATTTAAATATGTACACAGATTGCACATGATCAGAATGTGTCCAAATAGCATAATTTCATATGTTCCTAAGCGAGAAACTTGTTATTGAGAAAATTGTTATTTGGACACATTCTAATCATGTGCAACTGATGTACATATTTAAGTCATGCTTCCTTTTTTCAGTGTATCCAAACCAGTTATTTTGGCCATTATTATGTCTGCCAAGGACGTAATAAAATCATCAGTGTTTATTTATTTGTCTGTCTGGCTTTTAGCAGGATTACGTCAAAACTGCTGCACAGATTTTGACGATATTTTTATCACATATAGATATTAGGCCATGGAAGAACCCATTAAGTTGTGGAGATGATCCGGATGCTGGATTAAGATTTCACTTTATATAGGATTTGAAGAAAAAAAACTACTTAACGGATCCTCACCAAATTTGCAACACAGACAGATATTAGGGCATGAACGACGCCACTAAATCTTGGAGGTGACATCTGTAAATAATCTGCTGCATACTTGCATGCAATTTTTCACACAAATCTGGTCTCTCGCCAGAAAACCTTTCACTTCTGTCACCATCTAAATAGCAATGGGCAGTGCACAGAACACTGACATTGAATGACAGATGATAATCTGATAGATTGTAATTTGTGTTACATCCAAAACACACCAAAAAGTAATTAAGAGACTTCGTGCTCTGCACTTCACTTTGCTGAATTTGTACACTATATAAATGAATCGTAAAGAGGAGTTGGACACGCCCCAAACATGCTTCGATTGTCACTCTTACTTTCATCAAACTGAGCAGCCTAACTCATCCTACCCCGGTCTGCCCCGCACTGCAGCGCCTGTCGTAATCTACTACTGAGGCTGCAGATTATCAATCTGACCTTTTGATTAAGGTGTTTATGGTGCCTTATTATAGACAGCTCCTCTCTGTGCTGAATGAAGGGATTACACTTAGTTTCATACAATCTTTCATTCTGTGTGAATGTTTGCGATTGCTGCTCACAGAACGTAGTAATTACAGCTTCACTGATTAAATCCATCTTCATTTTTTGTCCTGTTGATCTTCATTTGCTAAACAAGATAATAACAGGCCATAGTGTGTTTTGTATAGTGTCATTTTGTCCACCAGAGGGCTCCATCATAGTGTTTTAAGCATTTCAAAAACAGTGAAATGATTAATTCAGTGTCGGGTGTGCTTTGAAACAGTGAATCAGTTTCTGGAACAATTGTTTCACTTTTTCAACTTTTTTCAGCTTTTTCATCTGTTTTTTTTTTTTTTTTTTTTTTTAAGAATTTCAAAACAGTTAGTATGATGTAATATGATGTAATCGTCCTTAATCAATGGAACATAAAGCTACTGTTCTATTTACTATTTCAGGAATTTTGAAACAATACACCATTTTAGGAAACAGTTATTCACCTTTTCAAAACAACTATTAACTTTTGAAACAATTAATTTGCTTTTTGTGTATACAGAATGCTAAATTTTTCCAATGAATCCCAACTGTCCACTCGATTTTACTAACGCAGTATTTAAGTAACTTTAAAATAATAATTCATTTTAGATGCATTTGCTTCATTACTTTTTTGAACATTTCAAAGACTGAGTTTTGTTCTGAAGCAATAATTTAATGCTATATCATTTTGAAATGGTAAATAAGCTGAGACAAATGTCTTTTAATGTTTTTACCCCTTTGAAACAGGATCTTTCTCTGAAGCAATTCCTTATTATTTTGAGAGTTTAAAAACATGAGTTTGCTTTCTCTAGTAATTGTTTCATTTGGTATTTTGAGCATTTCATAACTCTGAACCAATTTCTAAAGCAAGTTTCATGTAGTGTTTCAAGCATGTTGAAACATGAGTAATTTGCTGGCTCCACTGGTTCATTTAATGTTTCCGACCATTCCAAGCAGGATCTTTCTCCGAAGCAATTCCTTATTAGTTTGAGAGTTTAAAAACATTAGCTTGTTTTCTCTAGTAAGCATTTCATTTGGTGTTTTGAGCATTTCATAACTCTGAATCAATTTTTAAAGCAAGTTTCATGTAGTGTTTCAAGCATGTTGAAACATGAGTAATTTGCTGACTTCATTGGTTCATTTAATGTTTCCAACCCTTGAATCAGGCTCTTTTTCCGAATCAATTCCTTATTATTTTGAGAGTTTAAAAACATGAGTTTGTTTTCTCCAGTAATTGTTTCATTTGGTGTTTTGAGCATTTCATAACTCTGAATCATTTTCTAATGCAGGTTTCTAGTGTTTCAAGCACACTGAAACATAAACGCACCTTGAGTAATTTGCTGACTCCACTGGTTCTTTTAATCTTTCCAACCCTTTGAAACAGGATCTTTGTGTGAACCAATTCCTGATTATTTTGAGAGTTTAAAACCATTAACTCGTGTTCTCTAGTAATTGTTTCATTTGGTGTTTTGAGCATTTCATATCCCTGAATCATTTTCTAAAGCAAGCTTCATAGTGTTTCAAGCACACTAAAACAGTGAGCATCCAACCCTTTGAAACCAGATCATCTTCTGAAGCAATTAATGTTTTGTGCACTTTGAAACACATTTTTATGAAATACTTGTTTAATTTTGCATTTCAAGTGTTTCAAAACTGTGAAATACTTCCTTTCAGGAATTGGTTCATTTGATTCAATTAATCAAAAATCCCTCATTTTTGAAGATATGTGGAATATTTTGGGAAGGGTTTGTCCCCTGATTCTATGCCTGTGGTCTACACAGAGAAAAAGCACTGCAGACAGAAAGATGGCGCGTTGCTGTGAAGCGATTATGAGATACTGTTCTAAGTAAATAGGGCTTAGGCCTGAGGAGGCCATGTTTAATAAGGACTTAAAGAGATTGTCATAGTTGTGCAAGTGTGAGATGAAACCCAAGATACATTACAAAGTGACAAATATTGTGTAATAGATGGAACAGGATGCAGCACAGCAGGCGTCTCCCACATCATAGACTATCACTGACTTTATCTTAATGATATATGATATTTGGAGCCTTCATCTTCAAGACTCCAGCATGTCTTTCCAAGATTCATTGTGTTCACCTGCACTCCTCATTATTGATAAATAATTTTAATGATTTTTCTGGGAGTGCATCTTTCAAACAAAGGCTGCGTGTTGTAACATTTTCCAGCTGTGTCTTCTCTTTGGCCGGGCTGCTGCTTCATTAGAGTCACTCAGGTTTCATGTTTTTGGCTTTGGAGACCTATGGGCCACAGCTATGTATGGTATAGAAAGCCATTAATTTGAAAATGATCTCTACAGCAAGTCAATAAATGTTCACATGCACATTAATCTTTAGGATGAACTTTACGGCACTAAATCGCACTGAATGATAGAACGTTGGCGTGCCACATGAACGGCTTTGCAGCTGCGTTGCTTCCTGCAGACTTGTTTCTTCGCTGTGCAATGGATCAGTCAGCCCATGTATCCTTCACTAGATCAGCCGACCAGTTTAGCAGGGGCAGATCCCTGCTAACCTTCAGCACTATCTGCTGATGACAGGACTGTTTTGATTCAGCCCTCTGCCTTTCCCCACTGCACTCATCCTTCACTAAAGGGGGGATTAGATTTTCCCTGCAATCCTCTTCTCTTTTCTACATTAGCTTTTTGCTCTTCTTGTCTTTTTCTTTAGGGTTTAAACTGGAGACGATCAATAGGCTTGTTTTTCATTCCTGCTCTGACCTTTGGAGTAGTTGGAGGTAGCCCCTTTGGAGCAGTGTTGGCTCGAGTAGGAGCTTCATCCGTGACTTAAGAAGGAGAAGACAGTCTCATCCAGGGAGCAAGTGGAGGAAGGAAGTCATGGGTGTGCAAAAAGAAGATGTGGAAAAGTTTCTACAAGGGAACCCTGCATTCGCTCAGCAGTACTTTGCCAAGAAGCTCAGCACAGGAGCCATAGCCAAGGCATCCAGGCTTCCAGAGAAACAAGTGGACTTCAGCCACTTCCAAGAACTTAGTCAGGTAAATGATAAAAAAAAAAAAAAAAAAAGAAGAAAAGAAAATTATAGCAATACATAACACATCATCTGGCAGAAGTTCACATTTTATGGTTGCACCTGGTGTAAGTATCAAGTGTCTACCGAGCATTATTAATACATTATTTTCAGTCTCATAATTGACAAATATATGGAGCAAACAATCATAAACTGTAACCACTTCATCTTCTCACCAAGGGGTACATATGGTGTAGGGGTCAAGTGTCTACCGGTATTGTTAATAAATTCCATTTTCAGGAAACACCCCTTCAGCCTTATTAATTTGCAAATATATAGAGCAAAGAATCATAAACTGTAACCACCTCATCCTCTCACCAAGGGGGACATATGGTGTAGGTATCAAATTTCTACCGGCATTGTTAATAAATTATATTTTCAGGAAACATCCTTCAGTCTTATTAATTTGCAAATATATAGAGCAAAGAATCATAAACTGGAATCACATCATCTTCTCACTAGTTGGTAAATATGGTGTAGGCATCAAGTGTCTACCCGGCATTGTTATTGAGTTATATTTTCAGGAAACATCCCTTCAGCCTCATTCATTTGTAAATATATGGACCAAACCTAAAATGTAGCCCCATTATCATCTCTCCAGGTGGTACATGTGGCGCAAGT
Organism: Thalassophryne amazonica; assembly: GCF_902500255.1. NCBI lineage: Eukaryota > Metazoa > Chordata > Actinopteri > Batrachoidiformes > Batrachoididae > Thalassophryne > Thalassophryne amazonica. The sequence goes on from NC_047119.1 coordinate 34,286,147, forward strand.
GTCTACCATCTATTGTTTTTTTTGGGTTGTCGTGCTGGTAACGATATAACGTCCTGCATCATGCATTCATACATCTGCAATGAAAATAAAGGGATGTTTCTTGAAAACATAATTCATTAACAATCCCTGGTAGACACTTGAGATCTACACTACACAGATACAGCCACAAATTTACATACACCCGACTTAAAACTTTCAAACTCAGTTTCCTCCAAACTCATACTGTATTCTATCAAACAATGTGTTTAATGTCTACTTTATTCCATGTAAATTTATGTAAAAATAATCACTACAAGATGGATTTATTTCAGTTTTTCTTCTCTGTCAGATTTTCAGTGGGTCAAAGGTTTACATACACCAGGAGCAACGCTTGGTAGATTCCAGAAGCCAACTGAATTATTTTGAAAAGCTTTTGAATGACTAATTAGCATAAGACCATAGATCCAGTATCTTATTGTATTTAAGAGTGGAGGGAATCCAAGCCTTGTGGAGCACAATTTTCAATATCTATAAGTCCAGTTCCTCCTTAGAAGCCACCTCTGAAGAGTCA